>NW_024061013.1:0-17911 GCF_016432855.1 Salvelinus namaycush
GAGACAATAGGACCTGGGCTTGGTCTCAACAACCTACTATACAATAACACTGGGTGAGACAATAGGACCTGGGCCTTGGTCTCAACACCTACTACAATAACACTCCTGGGAGGCAATAGGACCTGGGCTTGGTCTCAACAACCTACTACAATAACACTGGGGAGACAATAGGAACTGGGCTTGGTCTCAACACCTACTACAATAACACTGGGGAGACAATAGGACCTGGGCTTGTCTCAACACCTACTACATAACACTGGGGAGGCAATAGGGACCTGGGCTTGGTCTCAACACCTACTACAATAACACTGGGGAGACAATAGGACCTGGGCTTGGTCTCAACACCTACTACAATACACTGGGGAGACAATAGGACCTGGGCTTGGTCTCACACCTACTACCATAACACTGGGAGACAATAGGACCTGGGCTTGGTCTCAACACCTACTACAATAACACTGGGAGACAATAGGACCTGGGCTTGGTCTCAACACCTACTACAATAACACTGGGGAGACAATAGGACCTGGGCTTGGTCTCAACACCTACTACAATAACACTGGGGAGGCAATAGGACCTGGGCTTGGTCTCAACACCTACTACAATAACACTGGGGAGGCAATAGGACCTGGGCTTGGTCTCAACACCTACTACAATAACACTGGGGAGACAATAGGACCTGGGCTTGGTCTCAACACCGAGTACAATAACACTGGGGAGACAATAGGACCTGGGCTTGGTCTCCAATGGTACCCTATTCCCTATTAGCTTTGGACTATAGTGCACTATATACGGAATAGGGTGTCATTTGTGACTTTAACCCAGTTATACGGCTAGTTATAAGGCTTTATTGGTTATGGTGTCAATAGAAACTGTAGTAATAATAGATTCTACAGTCTAACAACGCCTTTTATATGGTGGATGGAACTGCGTCAGATAATATGAAGGATGTCGAAAACACTCTTGGAAACAACGTGGTTCAAAGTCAATGCTTTAGGCTCCGTTTATAAAAGACAAGACGTCATGTGTGTGCGACTCTTAATAAAAAATAAAAAAAGTTTTTTATTTTTTATTTGACTGTACTGGTTCAGATCATTCTGATTCATGAATATCAACCCAAATACACAGTTGTCATAACAATGCGCCCACTGAGTTAATTACCCGACTCATTTATTACACCGGTTTAAAATGATGGGTTACTAACCTTCCTACTGTAGCCATATAAGTCATTCAGCTGTAACAGTAATGAGCTTGTTACACTATTAACGAGCCTGCGTGAAAAATAAATAGTTGGCAGTTAAACAATTCTCTCTTTGTTCATGAAGTGGTACTGTCAGGCCTACTATCATGTAGGATATAAACAGAGGTGGTCTATGATAGCTTATTAAACGTCCAAAAAGACACACACAGCAATAACTATTTCGCTGTCGTATCTGGTGTTCATTGTGAGTCGGTGACGCTGCTGGGAAGAGAAGCTTTACTAAAAGCATCTTGCAATCGAAAGTGACTGACTGGGTTGTTTTTTCAGCGAGGAGTTCAGAGTTTCACAGCTGAGCCATGAAATGAGGAGGAACAGCTGATGTAGCATACACACACACACACACACACACGGCCTGGCTTCGACCTGTGCAGAGTGGTGGGGGGAGGGGAGCTTTCTTTTCACGCCCGGACAGAAAATCCGCTCAAATAAGTCCACAAAACTTAAAGCGTTGTTACTCTTACGTGTGAATGAGTTTAAGGAATTTATTGTAGGCCCTATATATATTTTTTAAAAAAAGAAAAAAGTATACTAGCCTGTAACTTATCGAGTTTTTTTTTGTCTACTACCCATGAAGGATTGCTTGACCAACGGTCCCCTTTAGAATGCCTGGTTGAAAACCGGTGGTTATGCATTGAATACCCCCAGGGTTTTACACGTTACATTAATATGACCAATGGTTATACATTGAATATCCCCAGGGATTTACACGTTACATTAATATGACCAATGGTTATACATTGAATATCCCCAGGGATTTACACGTTACATTAATATGACCAATGGAGTACAACTCGAGGCAAGGGAACAACATGAATAAGTAACTTCCTTTAGAACGTCGATAGAATGGATGCCGCCTGAAAACAGTCTCGTATTTTAGTGGATGCTGCCTGAAAACAGTCTCGTATTTTAGCGGCGTTTCAGCGCTGTCCATGGTCCTGCTTTCACCACGTAGTGGCCATTAACCCCCCACTCTGTTGCTGCCTGTGTCTTACTGTATCTGTGGGAACACTTTGCTGTGTTTTACAAGTGATAATTATATTGTAATATGTTTTTCCAGACCTATTTTCCAGTATTTTCCAGTACACCACGCAACCATACTCAGCTGCGTTTTCTTTCCTTATTAATGTTGTATTCGAAACTAGCCTTCTGTAGACTAGGTTAGTCCTGTGGTGTTTTCTCCTTGAGTTGATTTGAAAAGCATAGCGACGCTATCTCTGTTTCACATCAACTCTCAACTCACATCCTCCCCGTGGCCGACCGGCACAGACCCACTCCGAGGCACTGATTGGCTGCTCGCCGCCCCACCTCGCGTCGGTCTGAAGCCATATGCAGCAGCGGAAAACTCCTGATTGGCTCAGCCCGCACCCCTTCGCGCAGCACGCCAAAAGGAGCTCCAATGGCGGCTTGACCTGTGTGGCTTGGAGGAGGGAGGCTAGGGGGGGGGGGGGGGGGGGGGGGGGACAAATCCTTGAGCACAGGGTGAGGGGTGTCAGATTGGAAAAAGGAGAAATGTATTTGTGTGAGCAAAACGACACACTCAGTAGGCTACTTGCTGTTGGCTATATGACCCGTTTCTCTCTCTCAGAACAAAATGGCTAACTGCACCTCTACAGCCTGATCTCTGTGTTATCTCTGTGGTATATTTCCGATAATATGCTACTAACTTCAGATTCGTTTGTTATATTCAATTGCTCTTCTGTATACTAGTTAGAAAGACACAGAAAGATGTGGAATGATTTAAGACAATAATGCTTTTATTAACATATAATTCAGCAGGCCTTCATTTTACAAAGTGGGCACACACAAGAGCACATTTTGATAACTGCAGTGAACAATTCTTAACTGGGCGTCTAAGCACATCGGCCTATAAGGAACAGAGAAGTGTATGTTTTGTTGGTGTCCAGGCTGACTCGCTAAATCAATAAGAGGAGAGAGAACACAACCTTTAAATGACCTCAGCTCACTTCTCCTGGTGCTTTTACAGGTCAGAGGGCTCTTACTTAGAATAAACTAGAGCAACGAATAACTCGTTTCCCTCTCCATGAAAGACCCAATGTCCCTCTGAGTGTGTTAAAGACCCAATGTCCCTCTGAGTGTGTTAAAGACCCAATGTCCCTCTGAGTGTGTTAAAGACCCAATGTCCCTCTGAGTGTGTTAAAGACCCAATGTCCCTCTGAGTGTGTTAAAGACCCAATGTCCCTCTGAGTGTGTTAAAGACCCAATGTCCCTCTGAGTGTGTTAAAGAGCATTTTTTGGGGGGCGTAGCTGTATATTTACTTTAATAAAATAGTTATCTATCCTGGACTTAATGAAATAGTTATCTATCCTGGACTTAATGAAATAGTTATCTATCTTGGACTTAATAAAATAGTTATCTATCCTTGATTTAATAAAATAGTTATCTATCCTGGACTTAATAAAAATAGTTATCTATCCTGGATTTAATAAAATAGTTATCTATCCTGGACTTAATAAAATAGTTATGTATCCTGGACTTAATAAAATAGTTATGTATCCTGGATTTAATAACATAGTTATCTATCCTGGACTTAATACAAATAGTTATCTATCCTGGATTTAATAAAATAGTTATGTATCCTGGACTTAATAAAATAGTTATCCATCCTGGACTTAACTATTTTATTATCTATCCTGGACTTAATAAAATAGTTATCTATCCTGGATTTAATAAAATAGTTATGTATCCTGGACTTAATACAAATAGTTATCTATCCTGGACTTAATAAAATAGTTATCTATCCTGGACTTAATAAAATAGTTATCTATCCTGGACTTAATAAAATAGTTATCTATCCTGGACTTAATAAAATAGTTATCTATCCTGGACTTAATAAAATAGTTATGTATCCTGGACTTAATAAAATAGTTATCTATCCTGGACTTAATAAAATAGTTATCTATCCTGGATTTAATGAAATAGTTTATCTATCCTGGACTTAATAAAATAGTTATCTATCCTGGATTTAATGAAATAGTTATCTATCCTGGACTTAATAAAATAGTTATCTATCTGGACTTAATAAAATAGTTATGTATCGTGGACTTAATAAAATAGTTATCTATCCTGGACTTAATAAAATAGTTATGTGTCCTGGATTTAATAAATAGTTATCTATCCTGGACTTAATAAAATAGTTATGTATCGTGGATTTAATAAAATAGTTATCTATCCTTGCAATATTGTGGACAGCCTGAGAGTATTTTTTCAAGAGTGCGCATGACTGAGTGTATGCTTTTGTGACGGAGGGGGAGAGAAAGACAGACGAGGGGAGAGTTCTGTTCTTTCACTGCTCCATCCGGGAATTTTAGAATTAGCGTTGACAACCGAAGCGCAACTTTTCCCCAGGCAAAGCGAAATCAAGCCGCGCACTCGGACAAAATATAGTCCCCGCTTATTCAACTAAAAATGATCGAAAGAAAAATAAAATCAACCGTTTGGAGAGGATGCGTCGACGCAGCGTTATTTTGTGGAGTGGATCTGTCCAGGTGCTGAAACCTTTCCCCCGTGTTTAGAGCACTTTGCTCAGCGGCGTAAAGTGAGTGATGAGCCCTCTACACAGCAAAGAGGCAAGAACTTGCTTTGCAGCCTGAGTAGTTCTTCTTTCGATTGTTATTGTCGCTTTAAAAAAAATATATATTTTAATTCACTTAAACTTCACATTGATTACATCGAAAGTGGTATAAAAGTGTTTTTGAAGTCGGGAACATGGAACTACAATGCCTGCAAGAGGCGTTGAAAGTCGACATCCAATGTCATCAGGTAAAAAACGAAACATCATTTTATTCTACCTCTTATTTGTGGTCTTTTGAGCGAGTGAGTGGTGTGTAGGAAGAAAAAAAAAATCTGAGAGGGATCAAACGTGAGATGTTTGTTTCTCCCAGCGACAGAACCAAGTATGTGCTCTGCTATGCTTAGCTTCTATGTGCGGTGACGCCATAAACACCTCACTTTTCAGATGAGAGTGGGATTACTTTTTTAAAAGAGTACTTTGTTATTGTCGTGGGTCTGTTTCGAGCAACAAGACCCGAGTTGTAATAATGCGGTGGTCCTGTGTGGCGAGCAGGACGCGACCTGAATATTTATGAGCTGTAGAAACTGACTCGGCTCCTACGCTTCGCTTGCTTTGATCTTGTCTTTACACACTACACTTGAAACACTTTTCTAATTCTTCTCTCGTTCTTTTCCTCCGGTTAGAAACTAGTTGCACAGATGAAGCAAAACCCGCAGGTAAATGTGTATTTTTTCTGAAGCCTTGTAATCGTCCTCTAGACACGGCTAGTTAGGGTTAGGGAGTGTGGCAGAAAAACTTTATCAGCATTAAATCTCTTATTGTCTTGTTGTAAAACCTTGTTTACTTAGCAGAGTTTCCACCTGCTTTGTCCTCAAATGTGACTTTGGTTTATAACGCAACGATATAAGTTTGAAATGTGTCGACATTGTTAGGCTACACTTGTGTGTTTGGTCTCATTTATAATCATAATATTATACTGATAAGTGTTTTGTTCTATTGTAGGATGGAGAGCTTAAGAAACAACTACACGAAAGACACGACAGAATAACAGCCCTAAGCGAAAAAACAAGTAAGAAACCCCCCCAAAAAGCATATGTTTTGCTTTATTATACATTATTGTAGGCTATAATCATCATTCATGTCACGGCATAGCCTTGTATTGTGTGAGACCGTTATGTTCAGGACAATGTGCTGTTTAAAAAAAAAAAGGTTTCAAAGTAACGGCATTGATTTAGTCTTTGTTCCCCCCCCTTAAAGTCGTTGTGTTGCTGAATTCCTCGGCGTATCTGGTGATTCTGTCCGGAGACTCTTTTAAGTTGTGTATCATGAAATGTTGAAAAATGTAGCGTCCATTTTGAGTAAGTCGACATGTTTTCCAGGAGAGTAAGAAAGGAGATGCTCAAGTATCCGGTCTGCACTTTTTTTTTTTTTACACATCAAGCATCACGTTTTTACTACTCTGACTATTCGTAGATATTGATCGCCGAATGAATACGTGGTTTTTTGTTGCTTCTAAATGGACTTTATTTGTTACTTTATAGCCAGTCGTGGGGTATTATTTATTCTTGGTCACATGACGGTAAAGGTTGCTTTGATTCGAATCACAGCTTACACTTTCATTTTTTTTTTTTTTTTTTTACTACATCTAGTATCATATTGGCCAAGATTAACTTCCATCTTGTAATAAGTGATTAAACTTATTTGTATGTATTCCTAACGAGTAATTTGAAGGGTAAAGGGGAAACACCTAAAGTACAGCTCTTCCGCCCTGGAGCACGGGAGCTATTTTTTCAGCACCACAGAACAGATGCCGTTGAAACCTCTTAAAGTCACAACACTGCCTGGCTCACTATATGAAGTTACGAAGCCACTAAGGAACACAAAACAGACATATAATATCTAAATATATATTTTAGAAGTCAAATCAATCGATGTTGAATCATTTTAGTTCGTTGTAAAGGTTTTTTGTTGCGTTAGCCTAAGTTAGATCGAGCCTGTTTCTTCAGGAATGCATGTTTCAGCACTTGAGCACTGAACAGCGCCTTGATTCTGTTTCACCATTCGCTGTTGAACGTTCCCCGTACAGCAAAAGAGAAACTCATTTAGGCAGCTAATGCAGTGGAACAATGCTTATATTTTCACGTAGTTCGTTAAACTATTTACACGAGGCTGATCTTTCTCCCGTGTATGTATTTATTGTAGTGTTTTTTCGTAAAGCGCCTTAGTTCGGTAGTGGATGCTTCCATTTTGTGCCGAGAAGGGGTGTTGGTTTCTTCCTAACATGGAGAAAAAGTCTGCGGAGTTTCTCGGAGGGGGGGATGGGCCCCATTCATGCCGAACATTACCATTTTGATTGCTTTGATGCTGTTTTTTAGAGGAGGGGAGGGGAGAGAGAGAGTCCGAGTCAGCAGCGACACAGCCTGGGATGTTTAATCACTGTTTAGCGCCGATTCTCCTTGTTTTATTAGCGGAATATGACCTCTAGTTTACTCTGCTCTAGCGATGCTTACTGCTACCAGAGAACATCTGCTTTTACACCGTTATAGATGGTTGTTGTTGTTGTAGGGCACTGACATTACAGATCACCTGAAGAAAAGGCCTTTGTTTACTTTTGTTTAAGTCAAATTTGAGATGTTAAAAAATAGCTTTTGTTAGGTCAACATATTTGTAATATTTAGCCTATTCAGTTAGCATATGATTTGTAATATTTAGCCTATTCAGTTAGCATATGATTTGCTTATTTCTTTCTTTCTCTTTAATTAAACGTGTATTTTGCTCGAGTGGCTTTTGTTATATAAAAAAACGACATAAAACGAATAAGTAGCTTCCTCAATGGAAAAAGGGCTACTTAACATAGTGACTTTATAGTCATCCAGACATTATGATGCACATGCCAATGTTTTTGTACGCCTCACCAAATGTGTATTATAGTTGACAACATACTACGGCACGTTGAAAAGCGGATACTCCACTGACAACCTCTTCTGACGGTGGCTAGTAAATACTAGTCCCTCTATTTAACCAAACTACTCTTCAAACACGAGTCAAAAAGTATACGGTATGCATCATATGTCTATGAGGATGTAGGCCTGTGTGTGTGTGTGTGTGTTGCTATCCTGGTTTTGTTGAAGGACGGTGTGAATACAGAGAGGAGCAGTTTGTTGAAGGACGGTGTGAATACAGAGAGGAGCAGTTTGTTGAAGGACGGTGTGAATACAGAGAGGAGCAGTTTGTTGAGGGACGGTGTGAATACAGAGAGGAGCAGTTTGTTGAAGGACGGTGTGAATACAGAGAGGAGCAGTTTGTTGAGGTACGGTGTGAATACAGAGAGGAGGAGTTTTTGAAGGACGGTGTGAATACAGAGAGGAGCAGTTTGTTGAAGGACAGTGTGAATACAGAGAGGAGCAGTTTGTTGAGGGACGGTGTGAATACAGAGAGGAGCAGTTTGTTGAGGGACGGTGTGAATACAGAGAGGAGCAGTTTGTTGAAGGACGGTGTGAATACAGAGAGGAGCAGTTTGTTGAAGGGCGGTGTGAATACAGAGAGGAGCAGTTTGTTGAGGGACGGTGTGAATACAGAGAGGAGCAGTTTGTTGAAGGACGGTGTGACAGAGAGGAGCAGTTTGTTGAGGGACAGTGTGAATACAGAGAGGAGCTGTTTGTTGAAGGACGGTGTGAATACAGAGAGGAGCAGTTTGTTGAAGGACGGTGTGAATACAGAGAGGAGCAGTTTGTTGAGGGACGGTGTGAATACAGAGAGGAGCAGTTTGTTGAAGGACTGTGTGAATACAGAGAGGAGCAGTTTGTTGAGGGACGGTGTGAATACAGAGAGGAGCAGTTTGTTGAAGGACGGTGTGAATACAGAGAGGAGCAGTTTGTTGAGGGACGGTGTGAATACAGAGAGGAGCAGTTTGTTGAGGGACGGTGTGAATACAGAGAGGAGCAGTTTGTTGAAGTACGGTTGTGAATACAGAGAGGACCAGTTTGTTGAGGGACGGTGTGGATACAGAGAGGAGCAGTTTGTTGAAGGACGGTGTGAATACAGAGAGGAGCAGTTTGTTGAAGGACGGTGTGAATACAGAGAGGAGCAGTTTGTTGAAGGACTGTGTGATACAGAGAGGAGCAGTTTGTTGAAGGACGGTGTGAATACAGAGAGGAGCAGTTTGTTGAAGGACGGTGTGAATACAGAGAGGAGCAGTTTGTTGAGGGACGGTGTGAATACAGAGAGGAGCAGTTTGTTGAAGGACGGTGTGAATACAGAGAGGAGCAGTTTGTTGAGGTACGGTGTGAATACAGAGAGGAGGAGTTTGTTGAAGGACGGTGTGAATACAGAGAGGAGCAGTTTGTTGAAGGACAGTGTGAATACAGAGAGGAGCAGTTTGTTGAGGGACGGTGTGAATACAGAGAGGAGCAGTTTGTTGAGGGACGGTGTGAATACAGAGAGGAGCAGTTTGTTGAAGGACGGTGTGAATACAGAGAGGAGCAGTTTGTTGAAGGGCGGTGTGAATACAGAGAGGAGCAGTTTGTTGAGGGACGGTGTGAATACAGAGAGGAGCAGTTTGTTGAAGGACGGTGTGAATACAGAGAGGAGCAGTTTGTTGAGGGACAGTGTGAATACAGAGAGGAGCAGTTTGTTGAAGGACGGTGTGAATACAGAGAGGAGCAGTTTGTTGAGGGACGGTGTGAATACAGAGAGGAGCAGTTTGTTGAAGGACTGTGTGAATACAGAGAGGAGCAGTTTGTTGAGGGACGGTGTTGAATACAGAGAGGAGCAGTTTGTTGAAGGACGGTGTGAATACAGAGAGGAGCAGTTTGTTGAGGGACGGTGTGAATACAGAGAGGAGCAGTTTGTTGAGGGACGGTGTGAATACAGAGAGGAGCAGTTTGTTGAAGTACGGTGTGAATACAGAGAGGACCAGTTTGTTGAGGGACGGTGTGGATACAGAGAGGAGCAGTTTGTTGAAGGACGGTGTGAATACAGAGAGGAGCAGTTTGTTGAAGGACGGTGTGAATACAGAGAGGAGCAGTTTGTTGAAGGACTGTGTGAATACAGAGAGGACCAGTTTGTTGAAGTACGGTGTGAATACAGAGAGGACCAGTTTGTTGAGGGACGGTGTGAATACAGAGAGGAGCTGTTTGTTGAAGGACGGTGTGAATACAGAGAGGAGCAGTTTGTTGAAGGACGGTGTGAATACAGAGAGGAGCAGTTTGTTGAAGTACGGTGTGAATACAGAGAGGACCAGTTTGATGAAGGACTGTGTGAATACAGAGAGGAGCAGTTTGTTGAAGTACGGTGTGGATACAGAGAGGAGGAGTTTGTTGAAGGACAGTGTGAATACAGAGAGGAGCAGTTTGTTGAGGGACGGTGTGAATACAGAGAGGAGGACTTTGTTGAAGGACGGTGTGAATACAGAGAGGAGCAGTTTGTTGAAGGACAGTGTGAATACAGAGAGGAGCAGTTTGTTGAGGGACGGTGTGAATACAGAGAGGAGCAGTTTGTTGAAGGACGGTGTGAATACAGAGAGGAGCAGTTTGTTGAAGGACGGTGTGAATACAGAGAGGAGCAGTTTGTTGAGGGACTGTGTGAATACAGAGAGGAGCAGTTTGTTGAGGGACGGTGTGAATACAGAGAGGAGCAGTTTGATGAAGTACGGTGTGAATACAGAGAGGAGCAGTTTGTTGAAGGACGGTGTGAATACAGAGAGGAGCAGTTTGTTGAAGGACGGTGTGAATACAGAGAGGAGCAGTTTGTTGAGGGACGGTGTGAATACAGAGAGGAGCAGTTTGTTGAGGGACGGTGTGAATACAGAGAGGAGCGGTTTGTTGAAGGACGGTGTGAATACAGAGAGGAGCAGTTTGTTGAAGGACGGTGTGAATACAGAGAGGAGCAGTTTGTTGAAGGACAGTGTGAATACAGAGAGGAGCAGTTTGTTGAGGGACGGTGTGAATACAGAGAGGAGCAGTTTGTTGAAGGACGGTGTGAATACAGAGAGGAGCAGTTTGTTGAGGGACGGTGTGAATACAGAGAGGAGCAGTTTGTTGAAGGACGGTGTGAATACAGAGAGGAGCAGTTTGTTGAGGGACTGTGTGAATACAGAGAGGAGCAGTTTGTTGAGGGATGGTGTGAATACAGAGAGGAGCAGTTTGTTGAGGGACGGTGTGAATACAGAGAGGAGCAGTTTGTTGAAGGACTGTGTGAATACAGAGAGGAGCAGTTTGTTGAGGGACGGTGTGAATACAGAGAGGAGCAGTTTGTTGAAGGACGGTGTGAATACAGAGAGGAGCAGTTTGTTGAAGGACGGTGTGAATACAGAGAGGAGCAGTTTGTTGAAGGACGGTGTGAATACAGAGAGGAGCAGTTTGTTGAAGGACGGTGTGAATACAGAGAGGAGCTGTTTGTTGAAGGACGGTGTGAATACAGAGAGGAGCAGTTTGTTGAAGGACTGTGTGAATACAGAGAGGAGCAGTTTGTTGAGGGACGGTGTGAATACAGAGAGGAGCAGTTTGTTGAGGGACGGTGTGAATACAGAGAGGAGCAGTTTGTTGAAGGACGGTGTGAATACAGAGAGGAGCTGTTTGTTGAAGGACGGTGTGAATACAGAGAGGAGCAGTTTGTTGAAGGACGGTGTGAATACAGAGAGGAGCAGTTTGTTGAAGGACGGTGTGAATACAGAGAGGAGCAGTTTGTTGAGGGACTGTGTGAATACAGAGAGGAGCAGTTTGTTGAGGGACGGTGTGAATACAGAGAGGAGCAGTTTGTTGAGGGACTGTGTGAATACAGAGAGGAGCAGTTTGTTGAAGGACGGTGTGAATACAGAGAGGAGCTGTTTGTTGAGGGACGGTGTGAATACATTGAGGAGCAGTTTGAATAGGGCTCTGGTCTAAAGTAGTGCACTATATAGGGAATAGGGCTCTGGTCTAAAGTAGTGCACTATATAGGGAATAGGGCTCTGGTCTAAAGTAGTGCACTATATAGGGAACAGGGTTCTGGTCTAAAGTAGTGCACTATATAGGGAATAGTGTTCTGGTCTATAGTAGTGCACTACTACACTACATTAATGTGTATGATTGTCTTCAATAGACCACCACTCTGTCAGTCTGACTGTAATGTAGACCTCCTGACTCCAGCTGATTTCAATGGACCACCACTCTGTCAGACTGACTGTAATGTAGACCTCCTGTCTTCAATGGACCACCACTCTGTCAGACTGACTGTAATGTAGACCTCCTGTCTTCAATAGACCACCACTCTGTCAGTCTGACTGTAATGTAGACCTCCTGTCTTCAATAGACCACCACTCTGTCAGACTGACTGTAATGTAGACCTCCTGACTCCAGCTGATTTCAATGGACCACCACTCTGTCAGACTGACTGTAATGTAGACCTCCTGTCTTCAATAGACCACCACTCTGTCAGACTGACTGTAATGTAGACCTCCTGACTTCAGCTGATTTCAATAGACCACCACTCTGTCAGACTGACTGTAATGTAGACCTCCTGTCTTCAATGGACCACCACTCTGTCAGACTGACTGTAATGTAGACCTCCTGTCTTCAATGGACCACCACTCTGTCAGTCTGACTGTAATGTAGACCTCCTGTCTTCAATAGACCACCACTCTGTCAGACTGACTGTAATGTAGACCTCCTGACTCCAGCTGATTTCAATGGACCACCACTCTGTCAGTCTGACTGTAATGTAGACCTGATTTCAATGGACCACCACTCTGTCAGTCTGACTGTAATGTAGACCTGATTTCAATGGACCACCACTCTGTCAGTCTGACTGTAATGTAGACCTCCTGTCTTCAATAGACCACCACTCTGTCAGTCTGACTGTAATGTAGACCTCCTGTCTTCAATGGACCACCACTCTGTCAGTCTGACTGTAATGTAGACCTCCTGTCTTCAATAGACCACCACTCTGTCAGTCTGACTGTAATGTAGACCTCCTGTCTTCAATGGACCACCACTCTGTCAGTCTGACTGTAATGTAGACCTCCTGACTTCAATGGACCACCACTCTGTCAGACTGACTGTAATGTAGACCTCCTGTCTTCAATAGACCACCACTCTGTCAGTCTGACTGTAATGTAGACCTCCTGACTCCAGCTGATTTCAATGGACCACCACTCTGTCAGTCTGACTGTAATGTAGACCTCCTGTCTCCAGCTGATTTCAATGGACCACCACTCTGTCAGACTGACTGTAATGTAGACCTCCTGACTTCAATAGACCACCACTCTGTCAGTCTGACTGTAATGTAGACCTCCTGTCTTCAATAGACCACCACTCTGTCAGTCTGACTGTAATGTAGACCTCCTGACTCCAGCTGATTTCAATGGACCACCACTCTGTCAGACTGACTGTAATGTAGACCTCCTGTCTCCAGCTGATTTCAATAGACCACCACTCTGTCAGTCTGACTGTAATGTAGACCTCCTGTCTTCAATAGACCACCACTCTGTCAGACTGACTGTAATGTAGACCTCCTGACTCCAGCTGATTTCAATGGACCACCGCTCTGTCAGTCTGACTGTAATGTAGACCTCCTGTCTTCAATAGACCACCACTCTGTCAGACTGACTGTAATGTAGACCTCCTGTCTTCAATAGACCACCACTCTGTCAGTCTGACTGTAATGTAGACCTCCTGTCTCCAGCTGATTTCAATAGACCACCACTCTGTCAGTCTGACTGTAATGTAGACCTCCTGTCTTCAATAGACCACCACTCTGTCAGACTGACTGTAATGTAGACCTCCTGTCTTCAATAGACCACCACTCTGTCAGTCTGACTGTAATGTAGACCTCCTGTCTCCAGCTGATTTCAATGGACCACCACTCTGTCAGACTGACTGTAATGTAGACCTCCTGACTCCAGCTGTCTTCAATAGACCACCACTCTGTCAGACTGACTGTAATGTAGACCTCCTGACTTCAATGGACCACCACTCTGTCAGACTGACTGTAATGTAGACCTCCTGTCTTCAATGGACCACCACTCTGTCAGACTGACTGTAATGTAGACCTCCTGACTTCAATGGACCACCACTCTGTCAGACTGACTGTAATGTAGACCTCCTGTCTTCAATGGACCACCACTCTGTCAGACTGACTGTAATGTAGACCTCCTGTCTTCAATAGACCACCACTCTGTCAGTCTGACTGTAATGTAGACCTCCTGTCTTCAATGGACCACCACTCTGTCAGTCTGACTGTAATGTAGACCTCCTGACT
This sequence comes from Salvelinus namaycush, assembly GCF_016432855.1. Classification (NCBI taxonomy): domain Eukaryota; kingdom Metazoa; phylum Chordata; class Actinopteri; order Salmoniformes; family Salmonidae; genus Salvelinus; species Salvelinus namaycush. The sequence continues at coordinate 14,032 of NW_024061013.1, forward strand.
TCAATAGACCACCACTCTGTCAGTGTGACTGTAATGTAGACCTCCTGACTTCAGCTGATTTCAATGGACCACCACTCTGTCAGTCTGACTGTAATGTAGACCTCCTGTCTCCAGCTGATTTCAATGGACCACCACTCTGTCAGACTGACTGTAATGTAGACCTCCTGTCTCCAGCTGATTTCAATGGACCACCACTCTGTCAGTCTGACTGTAATGTAGACCTCCTGTCTTCAATAGACCACCACTCTGTCAGTCTGACTGTAATGTAGACCTCCTGTCTTCAATGTACCACCACTCTGTCAGACTGACTGTAATGTAGACCTCCTGTCTTCAATGGACCACCACTCTGTCAGTCTGACTGTAATGTAGACCTCCTGTCTTCAATAGACCACCACTCTGTCAGACTGACTGTAATGTAGACCTCCTGACTCCAGCTGATTTCAATGGACCACCACTCTGTTAGACTGACTGTAATGTAGACCTCCTGTCTCCAGCTGATTTCAATGGACCACCACTCTGTCAGACTGACTGTAATGTAGACCTCCTGTCTCCAGCTGATTTCAATGGACCACCACTCTGTCAGTCTGACTGTAATGTAGACCTCCTGTCTTCAATAGACCACCACTCTGTCAGTCTGACTGTAATGTAGACCTCCTGTCTTCAATGGACCACCGCTCTGTCAGACTGACTGTAATGTAGACCTCCTGTCTCCAATGGACCACCACTCTGTCAGTCTGACTGTAATGTAGACCTCCTGTCTTCAATAGACCACCACTCTGTCAGACTGACTGTAATGTAGACCTCCTGACTCCAGCTGATTTCAATGGACCACCACTCTGTCACACTGACTGTAATGTAGACCTGATTTCAATGGACCACCACTCTGTCAGACTGACTGTAATGTAGACCTGATTTCAATGGACCACCACTCTGTCAGTCTGACTGTAATGTAGACCTCCTGTCTTCAATAGACCACCACTCTGTCAGTCTGACTGTAATGTAGACCTCCTGTCTTCAATGGACCACCACTCTGTCAGTCTGACTGTAATGTAGACCTCCTGTCTTCAATAGACCACCACTCTGTCAGTCTGACTGTAATGTAGACCTCCTGTCTTCAATGGACCACCACTCTGTCAGTCTGACTGTAATGTAGACCTCCTGACTTCAATAGACCACCACTCTGTCAGTCTGACTGTAATGTAGACCTCCTGTCTTCAATGGACCACCACTCTGTCAGTCTGACTGTAATGTAGACCTCCTGACTCCAGCTGATTTCAATGGACCACCACTCTGTCAGACTGACTGTAATGTAGACCTCCTGTCTCCAGCTGATTTCAATAGACCACCACTCTGTCAGTCTGACTGTAATGTAGACCTCCTGTCTTCAATAGACCACCACTCTGTCAGACTGACTGTAATGTAGACCTCCTGTCTTCAATGGACCACCACTCTGTCAGTCTGACTGTAATGTAGACCTCCTGACTCCAGCTGATTTCAATGGACCACCGCTCTGTCAGTCTGACTGTAATGTAGACCTCCTGTCTTCAATAGACCACCACTCTGTCAGACTGACTGTAATGTAGACCTCCTGTCTTCAATAGACCACCACTCTGTCAGTCTGACTGTAATGTAGACCTCCTGTCTCCAGCTGATTTCAATAGACCACCACTCTGTCAGTCTGACTGTAATGTAGACCTCCTGTCTTCAATAGACCACCACTCTGTCAGACTGACTGTAATGTAGACCTCCTGTCTTCAATGGACCACCACTCTGTCAGTCTGACTGTAATGTAGACCTCCTGACTCCAGCTGATTTCAATGGACCACCACTCTGTCAGTCTGACTGTAATGTAGACCTCCTGTCTCCAGCTGATTTCAATGGACCACCACTCTGTCAGACTGACTGTAATGTAGACCTCCTGACTTCAATGGACCACCACTCTGTCAGACTGACTGTAATGTAGACCTCCTGTCTTCAATGGACCACCACTCTGTCAGACTGACTGTAATGTAGACCTCCTGACTTCAATGGACCACCACTCTGTCAGACTGACTGTAATGTAGACCTCCTGTCTTCAATGGACCACCACTCTGTCAGACTGACTGTAATGTAGACCTCCTGTCTTCAATAGACCACCACTCTGTCAGTCTGACTGTAATGTAGACCTCCTGTCTTCAATGGACCACCACTCTGTCAGTCTGACTGTAATGTAGACCTCCTGACTTCAATAGACCACCACTCTGTCAGTCTGACTGTAATGTAGACCTCCTGACTTCAGCTGATTTCAATGGACCACCACTCTGTCAGTCTGACTGTAATGTAGACCTCCTGTCTCCAGCTGATTTCAATGGACCACCACTCTGTCAGACTGACTGTAATGTAGACCTCCTGTCTCCAGCTGATTTCAATGGACACCACTCTGTCAGTCTGACTGTAATTGTAGACCTCCTGTCTTCAATAGACCACCACTCTGTCAGTCTGACTGTAATGTAGACCTCCTGTCTTCAATAGACCACCACTCTGTCAGACTGACTGTAATGTAGACCTCCTGACTCCAGCTGATTTCAATGGACCACCGCTCTGTCAGTCTGACTGTAATGTAGACCTCCTGTCTTCAATAGACCACCACTCTGTCAGTCTGACTGTAATGTAGACCTCCTGTCTCCAGCTGATTTCAATGGACCACCACTCTGTCAGACTGACTGTAATGTAGACCTCCTGTCTTCAATAGACCACCACTCTGTCAGTCTGACTGTAATGTAGACCTCCTGTCTCCAGCTGATTTCAATGGAGCCACCACTCTGTCAGACTGACTGTAATGTAGACCTCCTGACTCCAGCTGATTTCAATGGACCACCACTCTGTCAGACTGACTGTAATGTAGACCTCCTGTCTTCAATAGACCACCACTCTGTCAGACTGACTGTAATGTAGACCTCCTGACTCCAGCTGATTTCAATAGACCACCACTCTGTCAGACTGACTGTAATGTAGACCTCCTGACTCCAGCTGATTTCAATAGACCACCACTCTGTCAGACTGACTGTAATGTAGACCTGATTTCAATGGACCACCGCTCTGTCAGTCTGACTGTAATGTAGACCTCCTGTCTCCAATGGACCACCGCTCTGTCAGTCTGACTGTAATGTAGACCTGATTTCAATGGACCACCGCTCTGTCAGTCTGACTGTAATGTAGACCTGACTTCAATGGACCACCACTCTGTCAGTCTGACTGTAATGTAGACCTGATTTCAATGGACCACCGCTCTGTCAGTCTGACTGTAATGTAGACCTGATTTCAATAGACCACCGCTCTGTCAGTCTGACTGTAATGTAGACCTGACTCCACCTGATTTCAATGGACCACCGCTCTGTCAGTCTGACTGTAATGTAGACCTGACTCCAATAGACCACCGCTTTGTCAGTCTGACTGTAATGTAGACCTGACTCCAATGGACCACCACTCTGTCAGACTGACTGTAATGTAGACCTCCTGACTTCAATAGACCACCACTCTGTCAGTCTGACTGTAATGTAGACCTGACTTCAATAGACCACCACTCTGTCAGTCTGACTTAATGTAGACCTCCTGATTTCAATAGACCACGCTCTGTCAGTCTGACTGTAATGTAGACCTGACTCCACCTGATTTCAATGGACCACCGCTCTGTCAGTCTGACTGTAATGTAGACCTGACTCCAATAGACCACCACTCTGTCAGTCTGACTGTAATGTAGACCTCCTGTCTTCAATAGACCACCACTCTGTCAGTCTGACTGTAATGTAGACCTCCTGACTTCAATAGACCACCACTATGTCAGTCTGACTGTAATGTAGACCTCCTGTCTTCAATAGACCACCACTCTGTCAGTCTGACT
>NW_024061014.1:0-2500 GCF_016432855.1 Salvelinus namaycush
AAACTATTACTGAACACTATACACTGAATACTGAACACTATATACTGAACACTATATATACTGAACACTATACACTGAATACTGAATACTGAACACTATATACTGAATACTGAACACTATACACTGAACACTGAATACTGAACACTATATACTGAACACTATACACTGAATACTGAACACTATACACTGAATACTGAATACTGAACACTATATACTGAATACTGAATACTGAACACTATATACTGAACACTATATATACTGAACACTATACACTGAACACTGAATACTGAACACTATATACTGAACACTATACACTGAATACTGAGCACTATACACTGAACACTATACACTGAATACTGAACACTATACACTGAATACTGAACACTACACACTGAACACTATACACTGAATACTGAACACTATACACTGAATACTGAACACTACACACTGAACACTATACACTGAATACTGAACACTATACACTGAATACTGAACACTATATACTGAACACTGAATACTGAACAATATACACTGAATACTGAACACTGAATACTGAACACCATATACTGAATACTGAATACTATACACTTAAAACTTAACACTGAACAGTAAACAGTAAACACTGAACACTGAACCCTGAACAGTAAACACTGAACACTGAACACTGAATACTGAACACTGAATACTGAACACTGAATACTGAACACTGAACAGTATACAGTAAATACTGAACACTGAATACTGAACACTGAATACTGAACACTGAACAGTATACAGTAAATAATGAACACTAAACAGTATACAGTAAATACTGAACACTAAATACTGAACACTGAATACTGAACACTGAACACTATACACTGAATACTGAACACTGAACAGTATACAGTAAATACTGAACACTGAACAGTATACACTGAATACTGAACACTATATACTGAACACTATATACTGAATACTGAACACTGAACAGTATACTGTAAATACTGAACACTGAATACTGAATACTGAACACTGAACAGTATACAGTAAATACTGAACACTGAACAGTATACACTGAATACTGAACACTATATACTGAACACTATATACTGAATACTATACACTGAACACTATACACTGAATACTGAACACTATACACTGAATACTGAACACTGCACTCAGGTTTCAGAAGCATAAATATGTTTCAAATGTTAATTATCAGCTATGTACAATTTAACAATCTCGCGCTCTCTCTCTCGCGCTCTCTCTCTCTCTCTCTCTCTCTCTCTCTCTCTCTCTCTCTCTCTCTCTCTCTCTCTCTCTCTCTCTCTCTCAAGGCTTTGAGATGCCAGCCTAATGTGCTGCTTCTTAGCGCTCTTGCATAATAGCATATGTTCCACACACACACACACACACACACACACACACACACACACACACACACACACACACACACACACACACACTGAATACTGAACACTATATACTGAACACTATATACTGAACACTATACACTGAACACTGAATACTGAACACTACACACTGAACACTATACACTGAATACTGAACACTATACACTGAATACTGAACACTATATACTGAATACTGAATACTGAACACTATATACTGAACACTATATATACTGAACACTATACACTGAACACTGAATACTGAACACTATATACTGAACACTATACACTGAATACTGAGCACTATACACTGAACACTATACACTGAATACTGAACACTATACACTGAATACTGAACACTACACACTGAACACTATACACTGAATACTGAACACTATACACTGAATACTGAACACTACACACTGAACACTATACACTGAATACTGAACACTATACACTGAATACTGAACACTATATACTGAACACTGAATACTGAACAATATACACTGAATACTGAACACTGAATACTGAACACCATATACTGAATACTGAATACTATACACTTAAAACTTAACACTGAACAGTATACAGTAAACACTGAACACTGAAACCTGAATACTATACACTGAACCCTGAATACTGAACACTGAATACTGAACACTGAATACTGAACACTGAACAGTATACAGTAAATACTGAACACTGAATACTGAACACTGAATACTGAACACTGAACAGTATACAGTAAATAATGAACACTAAACAGTATACAGTAAATACTGAACACTAAATACTGAACCCTGAATACTGAACCCTGAATACTATACACTATATACTGAACACTGAATACTGAACACTGAACAGTATACAGTAAATACTGAACACTGAACACTATATACTGAACACTATATACTGAATACTGAACACTGAATACTGAACACTGAACAGTATACTGTAAATACTGAACACTGAATACTGGACACTGAACACTGAACAGTATACAGTAAATACTGAACACAGAATACTGAACACTATACACTGAACACTATATACTGAATACTACACACTGAACACTATACACTGAATACTGAACACTATACACTGTACAC
>NW_024061014.1:7500-17872 GCF_016432855.1 Salvelinus namaycush
GGAGGTAACATGTTTCACCCCTTCCACTACACCGGGGGTGTTTAAACCCTAGGAGGTAACATGTTTCACCCCTTCCACTACACCGGGGGTGTTTAAACCCTAGGAGGTAACATGTTTCACCCCTTCCACTACACCGGGGTGTTTAAACCCTAGGAGGTAACATGTTTCACCCCTTCCACTACACCGGGGTGTTTAAACCCTAGGAGGTAACATGTTTCACCCCTTCCACTACACCGGGGGTGTTTAAACCCTAGGAGGTAACATGTTTCACCCCTTCCACTACACCGGGGGTGTTTAAACCCTAGGAGGTAACATGTTTCACCCCTTCCACTACACCGGGGGTGTTTAAACCCTAGGAGGTAACATGTTTCACCCCTTCCACTACACCGGGGGTGTTTAAACCCTAGGAGGTAACATGTTTCACCCCTTCCACTACACCGGGGGTGTTTCTACTGTTCCTACTTACAAAGCATGTGGAGGTCTGTAATTTTTATCATAGGTACACTTCAACTGTGAGACACGGAATCTAAAACAAAAATCCAGAAAATCACATTGTATGATTTTTAAGTAAATCATTTGCATTTTATTTGTTACGCTCTGTCTGTCTGTCTGTCTGTCTGTCTGTCTGTCTGTCTGTCTGTCTGTCTGTCTGTCTGTCTGTCTGTCTGTCTGTCTGTCTGTCTGTCTGTCTGTCTGTCTGTCTGTCTGTCTGTCTGTCTGTCTGTCTGTCTCTGTCTGTCTGTCTGTCTGTCTGTCTCTCATCTCTCTCTCTTTCTCTCTTGCTTTCTCTCTCTCTCCTCTCTCTCTCTCTCTCTCTCTCGCTGGCTCTCTCTCTCTGTCTCTCTCTCATTTCAATTCAATTCAAGGGACTTTATTGGCATGGGAAACATATGTTTACATTGCCAAAGCAAGTGAAATGGATAAACAAAGGTGAAATAAACAATAAAAAGTGAACAGTAAATATTACACTCAGACAAGTTAGATGTGTGTGTTCCTTGAGTGGCACAGCGGTCTAAAGTTACATAAAGTTGAAATAAATAAATCATTTTAAAAAGTTCCAAAAGAATAAAGACATTTCAAATGTCATATTATGTCTATCTACAGTGTTGTAACGATGTGTAAATTGTATTTACAATGGTGTTTGTTCTTCACTGGTTGCCCTTTTCTTGTGGCAACAAGTCACAAATCCTGCTGCTGTGATGGCACACTGTGGTATTTCACCCAGTAGATATGGGAGTTTATCAAAATTGGATTTGTAGAATTTAACTACACATCTGATAATTAGCAGGTATCGGCCTAATTCTGCTCTGTATGCGTTATTTGGTGTTTTTACGTTGTACACGGAGGATATTTTTGCAGAATTCTGCATGCAGAGTCTCAATTTGGTGTTTGTCCCATTTGGTAAATTCTTGGTTGGTGAGCGGACCCCAGACCTCACAACCATAAAGGACAATGGGTTCTATAACGGATTCAATTCTTTTTAGCCAGATCCTAACTGGTATGTCGAATGTTATGTTATGTCTCTAACAGGCAGACTACACCTGCAAAATAAATGTAGAAATCTATATTATTCAATTATTGCACCCACACTGCTCGCGTGCGCCAACGAGCGTCTGCGTTGCTAAGGGCTGAAATAGAAGTCAGTTCTATTTGTGATGCAGATCGCGCTGCAAGTCCTGCCTCTCCCATCTCCTCATTGGTTTATAGAAGCAGGCACCCACGTGCCATCTCCTCATTGGTTTATAGAAGCAGGTACCCACGTGCCATCTCCTCATTGGCTATACCCACGTGGGTGACTGAAAGACGAACGAGGTCAGTGGCAGTAATGCATCTAATTTATGAAAGTTGCCAATCGCAATATAAAGTCCAGAGAAGAAAAAGCCTGGAAGTAGGAGAGATGACTAGAAATTATTCGGTTGACCGTTTTATGTGTGGATTAATTGGCGGAGTAGAGGACCTTGTGCATTTCAGGTAAAATAACAACTCAATGTTTATATCCCAGGACAAATTAGCTAGCAACAGCAAGCTAGCTGTATTGGACAAATTAGCTAGCAACAGCAAGCTAGCTGTATTGGACAAATTAGCTAGCAACAGCAAGCTAGCTAGCTAAATTGCCATAAATGTTTAATGCTTTTCAACCTGTCCCCAAATGAATATAATTGGTTCAGAGTTTGTTTTGATATTTTAACCTGCGTGTTGTGATCGCGTTTGGTGTGGGGGGGCAAAATATATTTATGCACGATGGCGAATGCGCGCAGTCGGTTTGGGTTCCGTGTAAGATCGTTCACAGCAAACAGTCTTTCTCTCTCTCTCTCTCTCTCTTCTCTCTGTTCACTCTTCTCCTCTCTCTGTCTCTCTTTCTCTTCTCTCTCTCCCTCTCTCTCTCTCTCTCTCTCTCTCCCTCTCTCTCTCTTCTCTCTCTGTTCACTCTTCTCCTCTCTCTGTCTCTCTCTTTCTCTTCTCTCTCTCTCTCTCTCTCTCTCTCTCTCTCTCTCTCTCTCTCTCTCTCTCTCTCTCTCTCTCTCTCTCTCTCTCTCTCTCTCTCTCTCTCTCTCTCTCTCTGTCTAGCGTTGCAGGGTGCAGTCTGTATTCTCTGTCCGGGAATCTGATGATCCACTGGTCACACGATAGAGATATTTATGTTGTCAAATTGGACTTATTTTAGTATTTTCCTGAACTTAAACACGAAAAAAATATACTTTCGAATTTGTATGTTTGTATGTTTGTGTTTCAGCCTGATGGCAGCCCCGTCTCTTGGTTTGCTATGAAGCTGAGGGATGGGGCTGGAGAAATGTAACCACAGACAGAGCTGTTGATGCAAGTGGTCAGTAGTAGTCAGTAGTAGTCAGTAGTGGTCGGTAGTGGTCGGTAGTGGTCTGTAGTGGTCTGTAGTGGTCGGTAGGGGTCGGTAGTGGTCGGTAGGTCGGTCATGGTCGGTAGGTCGGTAGTGGTCGGTAGGGGTCGGTAGTGGTCGGTAGGTCGGTCATGGTCGGTAGTGGTCGGTAGTGGTCGGTAGGTCGGTAGTGGTCAGTAGTACTCGGTGGTGGTCGGTGGTGGTCGGTAGGACGGTAGTGGTCTGTAGTGGTCGGTAGTGGTCGATAGTGGTCGGTAGTGGTCGGTAGTGGTCGGTAGTGGTCGGTAGTGGTCGGTGGTAGTCGGTAGGTTGGTAGTGGTCGGTAGTAGTCGGTAGTGGTCGGTCATAGTCGGTAGTGGTCGGTAGTGGCCAGTAGTGGTCCGTAGTGGTCCGTAGTAGTCCGTAGTGGTCGGCAGTGGTCCCTAGTCGTCCGTAGTGGTCAGCATTGGCGGGTGGTCCGTAGTGTCCAGTATTGGTCTGTAGTGGTCCGTAGTGGCCAGTAGTGGTCCGTACTGGTCGGTAGTGGTCGGTAGTGGTCAGTAGTAGTCAGTAATGGTCCGTAGTGGCCAGTATTGGTCCATAGTGGCCGTAGTAGTCAGTATTGGTCCGTAGTAGTCAGTAGTGGTCCGTAGTAGTCAGTAGTGGTCAGTAGTGGTCAGTAGTGGTCGGTGGTAGTCAGTAGTGGTCAGTAGTGGTCAGTAGTGGGCTGTAGTGGTCCGTAGTGGTCAGTAGCGATCAGTAGTGGTCTGTAGTGGTCAGAAGTGGTCGGTAGTGGTCAGTAGTGGTCAGTAGTGGTCAGTAGTGGGCTGTAGTGGTCCGTAGCGGCCAGTATTGGTCAGTAGTAGTCAGTAGTGGTCAGTAGTGGTCCGCAGTAGTCAGTATTGGTCCATAGTGGTCCGTAGTGGTCCGTAGCGGCCAGTATTGGTCAGTAGTAGTCAGTAGTGATCCGTGGTGGTCCGTAGTAGTCAGTATTGGTCCGCAGTGGTCCGTAGTAGTCAGTATTGGTCCGTAGTGGTCCGTAGCGGCCAGCATTGGCCAGTAGTAGTCAGTAGTGGTCAGGGGGGGTCAGCAGTGGTCAGCAGTGGTCAGTAGTGGTCCGTAGTGGCCTGTATTGGCCCGTAGTAGTCAGTAGTAGTCAGTCGTGGTCCGTAGTGGTCAGTAGTGGTCCGTAGTGGTCTGTAGTGGTCCGTAGTGGTCTGTAGTGGTCCGTAGTGGTCAGTAGTGGTCCGTAGTGGTCTGTAGTGGTCCGTAGTGGTCTGTAGTGGTCCGTAGTGGTCAGTAGTGGTCCGTAGTGGTCAGTAGTGGTTGGTGGTAGTCAGTAGTAGTCAGCCATGGGCGGTAGTAGTCAGTAGTGGTCCGTAGTGGTCAGTAGTGGTAGTCAGTAGTGGTCCGTGGTGGCCTGTATTGGCCCGTAGTAGTCAGTAGTAGTCAGTCATGGTCCGTAGTAGTCAGTAGTGGTCAGTGGGGGTCAGCAGTGGTCAGTAGTGGTCTGTAGTGGTCCGTAGTGGCCTGTATTGGTCCGTAGTAGTCAGTAGTAGTCAGTAGTGGTCAGCAGTGGTCAGTAGTGGTCAGTAGTGGCCTGTATTGGCCCGTAGTAGTCAGTAGTAGTCAGTCGTGGTCCGTAGTGGTCAGTAGTGGTCCGTAGTGGTCTGTAGTGGTCCGTAGTGGTCTGTAGTGGTCCGTAGTGGTCAGTAGTGGTCCGTAGTGGTCTGTAGTGGTCCGTAGTGGTCTGTAGTGGTCCGTAGTGGTCAGTAGTGGTCCGTAGTGGTCAGTAGTGGTTGGTGGTAGTCAGTAGTAGTCAGCCATGGGCGGTAGTAGTCAGTAGTGGTCCGTAGTGGTCAGTAGTGGTAGTCAGTAGTGGTCCGTGGTGGCCTGTATTGGCCCGTAGTAGTCAGTAGTAGTCAGTCATGGTCCGTAGTAGTCAGTAGTGGTCTGTGTGTGACCTTGTGTCTGTTTTGTAACATGACCCTTTGTGTTTCCAGGAGTGGCAGAACTCTATCCAGAAGAACGCTGGGCTGGCCTTCATAGAGCTCATCAATGAGGGAAGGTAATCAATCACCTATCACATTGATCTATCTTTCTATCGGACTGCTTAATCTGTTATCACCATCAGGAATCATCTGCTCAGGGCTAACAGTTTAGAAAGAGGCTCAATTACACCCCCCCCTCTCTCTCTTCTGATATCCCTCTCCCTCTCTCTCTCTCTCTCTCTCTCTTCTGATATCCCCCTCTCTCTCTCCCTCTCCCCCTCTCTCTCTCTCTCTCTTCTGATATCCCTCTCTCTCTCTCTCTCCCTCTCTCTCTCTCTCTCTTCTGATATCCCTCTCTCTCTCCCTCTCTCTCTCTCTCTCTTCTGATATCCCTCTCTCTCTCTCTCTCTCTCTCTCTCTCTCTCTCTCTCTCTCTCTCTCTCTCTCTCTCTCTCTCTCTCTCTCTCTCTCTTCTGATATCCCTCTCCCTCTCTCTCTCTCTCTTCTGATATCCCCCTCTCTCTCTCCCTCTCCCCCTCTCTCTCTCTCTTCTGATATCCCCCTCTCTCTCTCTCTCTCTCTCTCTCTCTCTTCTGATATCCCTCTCTCCCCCCCTCTCTCTCTCTTCTGATATCCCCCTCTCTCTCTCCCTCGCCCCCGCTCTCTCTCTCTTCTGATATCCCCCTCTCTCTCTCCCTCTCCCCCTCTCTCTCTCTCTTCTGATATTCCCCTCTCTCTCTCCCTCTCCCCTCTCTCTCTCTCTCTCTTCTGATATCCCCCTCTCGCTCTCCCTCTCCCCTCTCTCTCTCTCTCTTCTGATATCCTCCTCTCGCTCTCCCTCTCCCCCTCTCTCTCTCTCTCTTCTGATATCCCCCTCGCTCTCTCTCCCTCTCCCCCCCCCTCTCTCTCTTCTGGTATACCCCCCCCTCTCTCTCTCTCTCTCTCTTCTGACATCCCCCCTCTCTCTCTCTCTCTTCTGATATCCCCCTCTCTCTCTCTCTCTCTCTCTCTCTCTCTCTCTTCTGATATCCCCCTTCTCTCTCTTTCTTCTCATACCCCCCCCCTCTCTCTCTTCTGGTATCCCTCTCTCTCTCTCTCTCTCTCTCTCTCTCTCTCTCTCTTCTGATATCCCCCTTCTCTCTCTTTCTTCTAATATCCCCCCCCTCTCTCTCTCTCTCTCTCTCTCTCTTCTGATACCCCCCTTCTCTCTCGCTCTTCTGATATCCCCCTTCTCTCTCTCTCTCCTGATGTCCCCCTCTCTCTCTTTTTCCCCATCCTTTCTAATATCCCTCTCTCACTATCTCCTCCCCCTCCTTCTGGCTCTCTCCCTTTCTCTCTCTTCCCAGATTGCTGTGCCATGCTATGAAGGACCACATTGTGCGTGTGGCGAACGAAGCAGAGTTTATCCTCAACAGACAGAGAGCTGAAGACGTACACAAACACGCTGAGTTTGAGGTCAGAGTTCAGAGTTCCTTCCTCTGAATGACAGTGTCTGTGTCTGACTCTGTGTCCTCCAGTACACTAAACCATGATAGCAGGAATCTCAACGTCTCTCTTTCTCTCCCCGTTCTCTCCCTCCCCTACGCCCCTCCCACCCAGTCTAACTGTGCCCAGTACGCTGCTGACAGGAGGGAGGAGGAGAGGATGTGTGATCACCTGATCAGCGCTGCAAAGCACAGGGACCATGTGACCGCCAACCAATTGAAACAGAAGATACTCAACATCCTGACCAATAAGCATGGGGCTTGGGGCACGATGTCACAGAGGTGAGAGGTAGTAGGGAAGGACAGGGGAAGACACACATGGGGATGGTCTGAAGGACAGGGAAGAAGGCTGTCACTGTGATGTAGACTTGGGTTCTGTTAGATAAGCTATGAGACAGGAAGCATCTGTCATCTTTGTCAGACACACACGCACGCACACACACGCGCACACACACACACATACATTTTGATTGATTGACGCGTGACTATCCTTCCAAGTTCACTCCAGGCTAGTGCCCTTGTCTCTTGAACAACTCTTGATGTGACATCTGCCAATGTTCTCACTAAAAGACTGAGATGCTTTAATATCACAGCACAGCAGCGTCAAGAGAAATCACAGTAGCGCTAAGACAGATCACAGCAGCGTTAAGACAGATCACAGCAGCGCTAAGATTGTATCGGCATCGTTAAGACAGATCACAGCAGCGTTAAGACAGATCACAGCAGCGTTAAGACAGATCACAGCAGCGTTAAGACAGAGCACAGCAGCGTTAAGACAGATCACAGCAGCGTTAAGACAGATCACAGCAGCGTTAAGACAGATCACAGCAGCGTTAAGACAGATCACAGCAGCGTTAAGACAGATCACAGCAGCGTTAAGACAGATCACAGCAGCGTTAAGACAGATCACAGCAGCGTTAAGACAGATCACAGCAGCGTTAAGACAGATCACAGCAGCGTTAAGACAGATCACAGCAGCGTTAAGACAGATCACAGCAGCGTTAAGACAGATCACAGTAGTGTTAAGACAGATCACAGTAGTGTTAAGACAGATAACAGTAGTGTTAAGACAGATCACAGCAGCGTTAAGACAGATCACAGCAGCGTTAAGACAGATCACAGTAGTGTTAAGACAGATCACAGTAGTGTTAAGACAGATCACAGTAGTGTTAAGACAGATCACAGTAGTGTTAAGACAGATAACAGTAGTGTTAAGACAGATCACAGCAGCGTTAAGACAGATCACAGCAGCGTTAAGACAGATCACAGTAGTGTTAAGACAGATCACAGTAGTGTTAAGACAGATCACAGCAGCGTTAAGACAGATCACAGTAGTGTTAAGACAATCACAGTAGTGTTAAGACAGATCACAGTAGTGTTAAGACACCTCCAAGGAACTTACAGATTGTATCTTCTATGTTTATTCATCTGAATATGTCTTTATTGGAGCCTTATTGAGCCTTGTGTCCCGTTCCCTTTTTTGCAAACAACCAATTACATGAGCCGCTTTAGCCTATGTCCCGCCCCTTTTTCTGCACTGAGCCAATTACATGAGATGCTTTAACCTAAAGTCCCACCCCCATTTCTCTCCTCAACCAATTACATGAGCGGCTTAAACCTATGTCCTGCCCTCTTATCTCTCCTCAGCCAATTACATGACTTCTGGCGTCTGGATTACTGGGAAGACGACCTGAGGAGGAGGCGGAGATTCGTACGGAACCCCTTTGGCTCCACCCACCCTGACGTGTCACTCAAAGCCCTGGAGGACTATGGTCAGTCACCTATCACAGAATAGTTAGTTAGTGAGTGAGTGAGTGAGTGAGTAGTTAGTACGTGAGTGAGTGAGTAGTTAGTACGTGAGTGAGTGAGTGAGTGATTGAGTGAGTGAGTGAGTGAGTGAGTGAGTGAGTGAGTGAGTGAGTGAGTGAGTGAGTGAGTGAGTGAGTGAGTAGTTAGTGAGTGAGTAGTTAGTGAGTGAGTGAGTAGTTAGTGAGTGAGTGAGTAGTTAGTGAGTGAGTGAGTAGTGAGTGAGTGAGTGAGTGAGTGAGTAGTGAGTGAGTGAGTGAGTAGTTAGTGAGTGAGTGAGTGAGTGAGTTAGTTAGTTAGTGAGTGAGTAGTTAGTGAGTGAGTAGTTAGTGGGTGAGTGAGTAAGTGAGTGAGTTAGTGAGTGAGTGAGTCAGTGAGTGAGTTAGTGAGTGAGTAGTTAGTGAGTGAGTAGTTAGTGGGTGAGTGAGTGAGTGAGTGAGTAGTTAGTGAGTGAGTGAGTGAGTGAGTAGTTAGTACGTGAGTGAGTGAGTGAGTGAGTGAGTAGTTAGTGAGTGAGTAAGTGAGTGAGTAAGTGAGTGAGTTAGTGAGTGAGTAGTTGGTGAGTGAGTGGGTGAGTGAGTGAGTGAGTAAGTGAGTGAGTTAGTGAGTGAGTAGTTAGTGAGTGAGTGGGTGAGTAGGTGAGTTAGTGATTGAGTAGTTAGTGAGTGAGTAGTTAGTTAGTGAGTAGTTAGTGAGTGAGTAGTGAGTGAGTGAGTGAGTGAGTGAGTGAGTAGTTAGTGAGTTAGTGAGTGAGTAGTTAGTGAGTGAGTGAGTAGTTAGTGAGTGAGATTCATTGAAACAGTAGCATCATGTATCAGGTATTTACTAATTGCGTCGTGTAGGTACCGAGGAGGAGGAAGAGGAGGGGCTAAAGTCTAAGAAGACGTTCCGCAGCCAGTCAGTGGTCAGTCAGAACCCGGAGGCGGAGCTTATGCTGGAAGGAGATGACGACGCTGTCAGTCTGCTGCAGGAGAAAGAGATGGACAACCTGGCAGGTCAGACACACACGCACGCACGCACGCACGCACGCACGCACGCACGCACGCACGCACGCACGCACGCACACACACACACACACACACACACACACACACACACACACACACACACACACACACACACCCACCCAGTGTTGATACCTGTCTGTGTATTCTCCTCTCTAGTCCGTTTGCCACCACGGGTTTTTTCCTCCAGAGGCAAGTGGACAAGTTTTCTGGTTCTGGATTCTCTAACTAATTTAATAACTCAAACAAATTTCAATCGAATCAAATAAAAACGTGTTTTATCAGATGATTATTATCAAGCCAATGGATCAAAAATACAGCAGTCCTGATTTAATAACTAACAGATCAAACCCCCTAAGTCAGTCCAATACATGGTTTAACGTGTTCAATTCACCATGGAGAAAGGACAAAGGCTGCGTTTACACAGGCAGCCCAATTCTGATCCTTATCACTAATCAGATCAGCTCTGAATAAAGAGCTGATGTGAAAAGACCTGATGTGATTGGTCAAAAGACCAATTTCGGGAAAAGAAGATTAGAATTGGGCTGCTTGTGTAAACGAAGCCTTAGTCCTTTAGTTGACTGTGTGTCTGTGTGTCTGTCTGTCTTTCTGTCTGTCTGTCTGTCTGTCTGTCTGTCTGTCTGTCTCTGTCTGTCTGTCTGTCTGTATGTCTCTGTCTGTCTGTCTGTCTGTCTTTCTGTCTCTGTCTGTCTGTCTGTCTGTCTGTCTGTCTGTCTGTCTGTCTGTCTGTCTGTCTGTCTGTCTGTCTTTGTACTAGGCCCTGTGGTGCTCAGTACTCCAGCCCAGCTGGTATCTCCAGTAGTGGTGGTCCATGGGACTCTCTCCATCACCACCACAGAGATCTACTTTGAGGTGGACGAGGACGACCCGGCCTTCAAGAAGATCCACACCAAGGTGACAGTGACCTGAGATTACTGCCTGTACCTGCTCAGGTGCTGGTGCACCGTGAGAGGACACATTGATGCAGTAACATAACTCATTGTCCCTCTCTCTCTCTCTGTGTATGTGTGTGTGTGTGTGTCTCTGTGTATGTGTGTGTGTGTGTCTCTGTGTGTGTGTGTGTGTGTGTGTGTGTGTGTGTGTGTGTGTGTGTGTGTGTGTGTGTGTGTGTGTGTGTGTGTGTGTGTGTGTGTGTGTATGTGTGTGTGTGTGTGTCTCTGTGTGTGTGTGTGTGTGTGTGTGTGTGTGTGTGCGTGCGTGCGTGCGTGCGTGCGTGCGTGCGTGCGTGCGTGC
>NW_024061015.1:0-17870 GCF_016432855.1 Salvelinus namaycush
CACTGCCTGTTCACCCTGCCTACTCATCCAGAAGGCGAGGTCAGTACAGGTGCATCACTGCCTGTTCACCCATGCTATCATCCAGAAGGCGAGGTCAGTACAGGATGCATCACTGCCTGTTCCACCCGCTATCATCCAGAAGGCGAGGTCATTACAGGTGCATCACTGCCTGTTCACCCCGCTATCATCCAGAAGGCGAGGTCAGTACAGGTGCATCACTGCCTGTTCACCCCGCTATCATCCAGAAGGCGAGGTCAGTACAGGTGCATCACTGCCTGTTCACCCCGCTATCATCCAGAAGGCGAGGTCAGTACAGGTGCCTCACTGCCTGTTCACCCGCTATCATCCAGAAGGCTGAGGTCCAGTACAGGTGCATCACTGCTGTTCACCCCACTATCATCCAGAAGGCGAGGTCAGTACAGGTGCATCACTGCCTGTTCACCCCGCTATCATCCAGAAGGCGAGGTCAGTACAGGTGCATCACTGCCTGTTCACCCCGCTATCATCCAGAAGGCGAGGTCAGTACAGGTGCATCACTGCCTGTTCACCCCGCTATCATCCAGAAGGCGAGGTCAGTACAGGTGCATCACTGCCTGTTCACCCCACTATCATCCAGAAGGCGAGGTCAGTACAGGTGCATCACTGCCTGTTCACCCCGCTATCATCCAGAAGGCGAGGTCAGTACAGGTGCATCACTGCCTGTTCACCCCGCTATCATCCAGAAGGCGAGGTCAGTACAGGTGCATCACTGCCTGTTCACCCCGCTATCATCCAGAAGGCGAGGTCAGTACAGGTGCATCACTGCCTGTTCACCCCGCTATCATCCAGAAGGCGAGGTCAGTACAGGTGCATCACTGCCTGTTCACCCCGCTATCATCCAGAAGGCGAGGTCAGTACAGGTGCATCACTGCCTGTTCACCCCGCTATCATCCAGAAGGCGAGGTCAGTACAGGTGCATCACTGCCTGTTCACCCCAGCTATCATCCAGAAGGCGAGGTCAGTACAGGTGCATCACTGCCTGTTCACCCCGCTATCATCCAGAAGGCGAGGTCAGTACAGGTGCATCACTGCCTGTTCACCCCTCTATCATCCAGAAGGCGAGGTCAGTACAGGTGCATCACTGCCTGTTCACCCCGCTATCATCCAGAAGGCGAGGTCAGTACAGGTGCATCACTGCCTGTTCACCCCGCTATCATCCAGAAGGCGAGGTCAGTACAGGTGCATCACTGCCTGTTCACCCCGCTATCATCCAGAAGGCGAGGTCAGTACAGGTGCATCACTGCCTGTTCACCCCGCTATCATCCAGAAGGCGAGGTCAGTACAGGTGCATCACTGCCTGTTCACCCCGCTATCATCCAGAAGGCGAGGTCAGTACAGGTGCATCACTGCCTGTTCACCCGCTATCATCCAGAAGGCGAGGTCAGTACAGGTGCATCACTGCCTGTTCACCCCGCTATCATCCAGAAGGCGAGGTCAGTACAGGTGCATCACTGCCTGTTCACCCCGCTATCATCCAGAAGGCGAGGTCAGTACAGGTGCATCACTGCCTGTTCACCCCGCTATCATCCAGAAGGCGAGGTCAGTACAGGTGCATCACTGCCTGTTCACCCCGCTATCATCCAGAAGGCGAGGTCAGTACAGGTGCATCACTGCCTGTTCACCCCGCTATCATCCAGAAGGCGAGGTCAGTACAGGTGCATCACTGCCTGTTCACCCCGCTATCATCCAGAAGGCGAGGTCAGTACAGGTGCATCACTGCCTGTTCACCCCGCTATCATCCAGAAGGTGAGGTCAGTACAGGTGCATCACTGCCTGTTCACCCCGCTATCATCCAGAAGGCGAGGTCAGTACAGGTGCATCACTACCTGTTCACCCCGCTATCATCCAGAAGGCGAGGTCAGTA
Source organism: Salvelinus namaycush (assembly GCF_016432855.1). NCBI lineage: Eukaryota > Metazoa > Chordata > Actinopteri > Salmoniformes > Salmonidae > Salvelinus > Salvelinus namaycush. The sequence continues at coordinate 1,904 of NW_024061015.1, forward strand.
CAGGTGCATCACTACCTGTTCACCCCGCTATCATCCAGAAGGCGAGGTCAGTACAGGTGCATCACTGCCTGTTCACCCCGCTATCATCCAGAAGGCGAGGTCAGTACAGGTGCATCACTGCCTGTTCACCCCGCTATCATCCAGAAGGTGAGGTCAGTACAGGTGCATCACTGCCTGTTCACCCCGCTACCATCCAGAAGGCGAGGTCAGTACAGGTGCATCACTGCCTGTTCACCCCACTATCATCCAGAAGGCGAGGTCAGTACAGGTGCATCACTGCCTGTTCACCCTGCTATCATCCAGAAGGCGAGGTCAGTACAGGTGCATCACTACCTGTTCACCCCGCTATCATCCAGAAGGCGAGGTCAGTACAGGTGCATCAAAGCAGGGACCGAGAGACTGAAAAACAGCTTCTATCTCAAGGCCATCAGACTGTTAAACAGCCATCACTAACATTGAGTGGCCGCTGCCAACATACTGACTCAACTCCAGCCACTTTAATAATGGAAAAATGTATGTAATAAATCTATCACTAGCCACTTTAAATAACGCCACTTAATATAATGTTTACATACCCTACATGACTCATCTCATATGTATATGTATATACTGTACTCTATATCATCTACTGCATCTTGCCATCTTTATGTAATACATGTATCACTAGCCACTTTAAACTATGCCACTTCATATAACGACGTGTATAGCATCTCATCCCTGCGTGTGTCGTCTCTTCCATAAAGCACGCATACCCAGAAGCAACTGCCATTTACATAGGCTTTGAATGAAACCAGTTCATTTAGTAAATATAGCCTAAGGCCTGTACCTTATGTAACAATAGTATTAGTTAGCTTGTCCACTATAACAACAGGTTCAAGAGTAACCAGATAAACTTGCTTTGAAAATAAAACTACTTTCAACGCGCAGTAATCCCATGTCTATGAAACTATGAATTTGAGAGCGGTTACATTTCTCCAGCCCCTTCCCTCAGCTTTTTACCAAAAGAGGAGCAGGGGGGACACTTTGTTATTGTTTCTCCTGCTGATTGGCACTTTAAGAAGTTAAGACGCAGATTAAATACACACCAACATATGTTACAGATATAAATGTCCCATCACTCAGGGAATACACAGCATCCAGCACAGCAAACCACCAAATGTATTTTACAAAAGCCCCTTTTACATCAAAATAATAACCACAGTGGTTATAGAGGCTGCAACAGTTCAACACCTCAGGAGCAAATGTCAGATGGCTTTTCATAGCTGAGCATTACAAGGTTGAGAGACAGAGAGTCAAAACAGCAGGACTGGGAAAAGGTAGCACAGCCATTGAAAAGGGGAAAATCTGTGGTTAAAAAATTCTACTCCGATTCCCTTTATGGATGGGTGCATCTTTGAATTCGCTGTTGAATGGCCTGTACCCTCTCCATTTTTCACCAGCCCCGCTTCCCCAAAGTGATCGAAAGTATATCTTGACTCGCACTGTGATAATTGTGATTCTGAGCTCTCAGGTTCATACAGAGAGTTATGGTCTTCACTGATCTCACTGTCAGCTCCATCTGTGGTGTAGTAGTTGTGTGTGTGTGTGTGTGTGTGTGTGTGTGTGTGTGTGTGTGTGTGTGTGTGTGTGTGTGTGTGTGTGTGTGTGTGTTCCAGACATTGCTGCTGGTCCCCAGCCTGCGAGTGTGTGTGTGTTCCAGACCTTGCTGCTGGTGCCCAGCCTGCGAGTGTGTGCCAGACAGACGTCACTCCGCACCAGCAGCAGCAGGTCCTGTAGACCGTACAGTTTATACAGCAGGTTTCCTTCCTCTGGAGATGAATAGTCCTTCTCATCCTCAGCCCCCCCCATGAGATCATCACACAGCAGCCCTGGGGGAGGACATTAACATGTGACACAGCAGCCCGGGGGGGACATTAACATGTGACACAGCAGCCCTGGAGGGGGGGGACATTAACATGTAACACAGCAGCCTGGGGGGGGACACATTAACATGTAACACAGCAGCCCGGGGGGGACACATAACATGTAACACAGCAGCCTGGGGGGGGACACATTAACATGTAACACAGCAGCCCGGGGGGGACACATTAACATGTAACACAGCAGCCCGGGGGGGACACATAACATGTAACACAGCAGCCCTGGGGGGGACATTAACATGTAACACAGCAGCCCTGGGGGGGACACATTAACATATAACACAGCAGCCCGGGGGGGACACATTAACATGTAACACAGCAGCCCTGGGGGGGACATTAACACGTAACACAGCAGCCATGGGGGGGACATTAACATGTAACACAGCAGCCCGGGGGGGACACATTAACATGTAACACAGCAGCCCTGGGGGGGACATTAACATGTGACACAGCAGCCCGGGGGGGACATTAACATGTGACACAGCAGCCCTGGGGGAGGACATTAACATGTGACACAGCAGCCCGGGGGGGGACATTAACATGTGACACAGCAGCCCGGGGGGGACATTAACATGTGACACAGCAGCCCTGGAGGGGGGGGACATTAACATGTAACACAGCAGACTGGGGGGGGACACATTAACATGTAACACAGCAGCCCGGGGGGGACACATAACATGTAACACAGCAGCCTGGGGGGGACACATTAACATGTAACACAGCAGCCCTGGGGGGGACACATTAACATGTAACACAGCAGCCCGGGGGGGACACATAACATGTAACACAGCAGCCCTGGGGGGGACATTAACATGTAACACAGCAGCCCGGGGGGGACACATTAACATATAACACAGCAGCCCGGGGGGGACACATTAACATGTAACACAGCAGCCCTGGGGGGGACATTAACACGTAACACAGCAGCCATGGGGGGGACATTAACATGTAACACAGCAGCCCGGGGGGGACACATTAACATGTAACACAGCAGCCCTGGGGGGGACATTAACATGTGACACAGCAGCCCGGGGGGGACATTAACATGTGACACAGCAGCCCTGGGGGAGGACATTAACATGTGACACAGCAGCCCGGGGGGGGGACATTAACATGTGACACAGCAGCCCGGGGGGGACATTAACATGTGACACAGCAGCCCTGGAGGGGGGGGACATTAACATGTAACACAGCAGACTGGGGGGGGACACATTAACATGTAACACAGCAGCCCGGGGGGGACACATAACATGTAACACAGCAGCCTGGGGGGGACACATTAACATGTAACACAGCAGCCCTGGGGGGGACATTAACATGTAACACAGCAGCCCTGGGGGGGACATTAACATGTAACACAGCAGCCCGGGGGGGACACATTAACATGTAACACAGCAGCCCTGGGGGGGACATTAACATGTAACACAGCAGCCCGGGGGGGACACATAACATGTAACACAGCAGCCCTGGGGGGGACATTAACATGTAACACAGCAGCCCTGGGGGGGACATTAACATGTAACACAGCAGCCCGGGGGGGACACATTAACATGTAACACAGCAGCCCTGGGGGGGGACACATTAACATGTAACACAGCAGCCCTGGGGGGGACATTAACATGTAACACAGCAGCCCGGGGGGGACACATTAACATGTAACACAGCAGCCCTGGGGGGGACATTAACATGTAACACAGCAGCCCTGGGGGGGACATTAACATGTAACACAGCAGCCCTGGGGGGGACATTAACATGTAACACAGCAGCCCTGGGGGGGGACACATTAACATGTAACACAGCAGCCCTGGGGGGGACATTAACATGTAACACAGCAGCCCTGGGGGGGGACACATTAACATGTAACACAGCAGCCCTGGGGGGGACATTAACATGTAACACAGCAGCCCGGGGGGGACACATTAACATGTAACACAGCAGCCCGGGGGGGACACATAACATGTAACACAGCAGCCTGGGGGGGACACATTAACATGTAACACAGCAGCCCTGGGGGGGACATTAACATGTAACACAGCAGCCCTGGGGGGGACATTAACATGTAACACAGCAGCCCGGGGGGGACACATTAACATGTAACACAGCAGCCCTGGGGGGGGACACATTAACATGTAACACAGCAGCCCGGGGGGGACACATAACATGTAACACAGCAGCCCTGGGGGGGACATTAACATGTAACACAGCAGCCCGGGGGGGACACATTAACATGTAACACAGCAGCCCTGGGGGGGACATTAACATGTAACACAGCAGCCCTGGGGGGGACATTAACATGTAACACAGCAGCCCGGGGGGGACACATAACATGTAACACAGCAGCCCTGGGGGGGACATTAACATGTAACACAGCAGCCCGGGGGGGACACATTAACATGTAACACAGCAGCCCTGGGGGGGACACATTAACATGTAACACAGCAGCCCGGGGGGGACACATTAACATGTAACACAGCAGCCCTGGGGGGGACACATTAACATATAACACAGCAGCCCGGGGGGGACACATTAACATGTAACACAGCAGCCCTGGGGGGGACATTAACACGTAACACAGCAGCCCTGGGGGGGACATTAACATGTAACACAGCAGCCCGGGGGGGACACATTAACATGTAACACAGCAGCCCTGGGGGGGACATTAACATGTAACACAGCAGTCCTGGGGGGACACATTAACATGTAACACAGCAGTCCTGGGGGGACACATTAACATGTAACACAGCAGCCCTGGGGGGACACATTAACATGTAACACAGCAGTCCTGGGGGGACACATTAACATGTAACACAGCAGCCCTGGGGGGACACATTAACATGTAACACAGCAGTCCTGGGGGGACACATTAACATGTAACACAGCAGCCCTGGGGGGGACACATTAACATGTAACACATCCACAGCTATCATCATTACACACATACCATGCTACAGTCTCACATACTGAATATATTTGTATCTTTCTGTGTTGATGGTTAATACTAACGTTTTTGTTGTACAGTCTTCCTGTTGTCTATTGGTCCAGATTGAGAAGGGGCGTCGACATACGTCTCTCCATCCTGGGTACTCTCCAGGTAGTTGGACACACAGGGCTTCACCAGCGACTGGGGGTTTGGGTTGGAGAGGGGTTCTGCAGGCTGGAAGGAGCAGGGTCTGGCTGGATCCTGGGTGTTAGAGGGTTTGAGCATGGCCTTCTGCATGGCTAGGATCTGACCCAGCTGGTCACAGCCTCCTGGTACCTTAGCCTTCCTGGCCACTCTCCTTGTCCCAGTGGCGAGGGGTGGTGGTGAGGAGGCAGAGGGGGATCGGGGGGTGTCATGTTGATGTGTTGGGGAGAGTTGGGTCACCGTGGTTGGGGGTAACCTGTTGGTGGTGGAGACTGGGATTACAGGGTCATCAATCACCAGGCGCTCGTCTTCTGAGTCTCCACCGGAGGATACCTGCTCCTCCTGTACAGAGCCAGGTTTCAGCTGATTGGCTGAAGGGACAGTAGCAGTCAATGATTGTTCAGCAGAGCTCCTCCGCTCTCTCCCCTCTGTCTCTGAAACCACCTTCGTGTTTGTCCATAAGTTCACCTCTTCGTCCTGAGTTCTGCTGGCCTTAGATACCTCCTTAACCAGGGCCCCACTGCACTGTTTAGACTTGGTTTGAGGCTGACTGACCGAGTCTTTCTGTAGATTATGGGTCTTCAGCCTCTTGGGGGACTGAGTCGTTTCTCCAAACGTTTCTAGGTCTGTGAGATCCAGTCCAAAGTCCAGACCAGAAGTCTCAAACGACACCAGCATCCTCTGGGAGCTCTCCTGTAGAGCACACACACTGAATTAGAGCTCTCCTGTAGAGCACACACTGAGTTAGAGCTCTCCTGTAGAGCACACACACTGAGTTAGAGCTCTCCTGTAGAGCACACACTGAGTTAGAGCTCTCCTGTAGAGCACACACACTGAATTAGAGCTCTCCTATAGAGCACACACTGAGTTAGAGCTCTCCTGTAGAGCACACACACTGAGTTAGAGCTCTCCTGTAGAGCACACACACTGAATTAGAGCTCTCCTATAGAGCACACACTGAGTTAGAGCTCTCCTATAGAGCACACACTGAGTTAGAGCTCTCCTGTAGAGCACACACTGAGTTAGAGCTCTCCTGTAGAGCACACACTGAGTTAGAGCTCTCCTGTAGAGCACACACACTGAGTTAGAGCTCTCCTGTAGAGCACACACTGAGTTAGAGCTCTCCTGTAGAGCACACACTGAGTTAGAGCTCTCCTGTAGAGCACACACACTGAATTAGAGCTCTTCTATAGAGCACACACTGAGTTAGAGCTCTCCTGTAGAGCACACACACTGAGTTAGAGCTCTCCTGTAGAGCACACACACTGAATTAGAGCTCTCCTATAGAGCACACACTGAGTTAGAGCTCTCCTATAGAGCACACACTGAGTTAGAGCTCTCCTATAGAGCACACACTGAGTTAGAGCTCTCCTGTAGAGCACACACACTGAGTTAGAGCTCTCCTATAGAGCACACACTGAGTTAGAGCTCTCCTATAGAGCACACACTGAGTTAGAGCTCTCCTGTAGAGCACACACTGAGTTAGAGCTCTCCTGTAGAGCACACACACTGAGTTAGAGCTCTCCTGTAGAGCACACACACTGAATTAGAGCTCTCCTGTAGAGCACACACTGAGTTAGAGCTCTCCTGTAGAGCACACACTGAGTTAGAGCTCTCCTGTAGAGCACACACTGAATTAGAGCTCTCCTGTAGAGCACACACTGAGTTAGAGCTCTCCTGTAGAGCACACACTGAGTTAGAGCTCTCCTATAGAGCACACACTGAGTTAGAGCTCTCCTGTAGAGCACACACTGAATTAGAGCTCTCCTGTAGAGCACACACTGAGTTAGAGCTCTCCTGTAGAGCACACACTGAGTTAGAGCTCTCCTGTAGAGCACACACTGAGTTAGAGCTCTCCTGTAGAGCACACACTGAGTTAGAGCTCTCCTGTAGAGCACACACTGAGTTAGAGCTCTCCTGTAGAGCAGACACACTGAGTTAGAGCTCTCCTGTAGAGCACACACTGAGTTAGAGCTCTCCTGTAGAGCAGACACACTGAGTTAGAGCTCTCCTGTAGAGCACACACTGAGTTAGAGCTCTCCTGTAGAGCAGACACACTGAGTTAGAGCTCTCCTGTAGAGCACACACACTGAATTAGATGTAGGGTTAAGGTCAGGATTAGGAGTTAGGGTACAGACAGATATGAGATGTAGGGTTAAGGTCAGGGTTAGGGGTTAGGGTACATACAGCTAGGAGATGTAGGGTTAAGGTCAGGGTTAGGGTACATACAGCTAGGAGATGTAGGGTTAAGGTCAGGGTTAGGGTACATACAGCTAGGAGATGTAGGGTTAAGGTCAGGGTTAGGGTACATACAGCTAGGAGATGTAGGGTTAAGGTCAGGATTAGGCTACATACAGCTAGGAGATGTAGGGTTAAGGTCAGGGTTAGGGTACATACAGCTAGGAGATGTAGGGTTAAGGTCAGGATTAGGCTACATACAGCTAGGAGATGTAGGGTTAAGGTCAGGATTAGGCTACATACAGCTAGGAGATGTAGGGTTAAGGTCAGGGTTAGGGTACATACAGCTAGGAGATGTAGGGTTAAGGTCAGGATTAGGCTACATACAGCTAGGAGATGTAGGGTTAAGGTCAGGATTAGGCTACATACAGCTAGGAGATGTAGGGTTAAGGTCAGGGTTAGGGTACATACAGCTAGGAGATGTAGGGTTAAGGTCAGGGTTAGGGTACATACAGCTAGGAGATGTAGGGTTAAGGTCAGGATTAGGCTACATACAGCTAGGAGATGTAGGGTTAAGGTCAGGATTAGGCTACATACAGCGGATAGTTGTTTGTTTATAGCTGGAGTCTCAGTCATGAGTTGGAAGACATTCTTGGTTCCAGTCTTGTTGACTGACAGCTTCATGCTCTCCTCATGGAACAGCAGACTCCTCTCTCTCACAGTCATCTCTGTCTGCAGCAGTGGAGGGTCGATGTACACCGTCTTACTCTGGCTACTGCCTGCAATACAGATACATTACAGGTCTGCTGGTCCACATCATGAAAACGAGTTTATTAAACAGATGTTACATTACAGGTCTGCTGGTCCACATCATGAAAACTAGTTTATTAAACAGATGTTGACTTTATGGCAGGTCTGAACATGGTAGATCTCTCATTGGACTGTTCAACGTTGGTCTGACCAATTGGAATCTATGCTTCAAAACAGTTTTGATCACCTGGACTGGGAAATGTTCCGGGTCACCTCTGGGAATAGTACAGACATATACACTGACTCTGTGACTGGGTTCACCAGGAAGTACATAGAGGATGTTGTTAAGAACTTATCCAAACCTAAAAACATGGATAGATGGCAGCATTCATGCAAAAGGAAAGTGTGAACCACCGCATTTAACCACGGCAAGGTGACTGGGAACATGGACGTGTACAAACAGACCAGCTATGACCTCTGTAAGGCAATCAAATAGGCACAAACGACAGCACAGGGACAAAGTGGAGCTGCAATTCAACGGCTCAGACACACAATATGTGGCAGGGAGTCCAGGCAATCACAGACAATAAAGGGAGAGCCAGCCACGTTGCGGACACCAACACCTCGCTCCCGTACAAGTTAAAGACCTTGTTCGCCCGCTTTGAGGAAAACACCACCTCGCTCCCGTACAAGTTAAAGACCTTGTTCGCCCGCTTTGAGGAAAACACCACCTCGCTCCCGTACAAGTTAAAGACCTTGTTCGCCCGCTTTGAGGAAAACACCACCTCGCTCCCGTACAAGTTAAAGACCTTGTTCGCCCGCTTTGAGGAAAACACCACCTCGCTCCCATACAAGTTAAAGACCTTGTTCGCCCGCTTTGAGGAAAACAACACCTCGCTCCCGTACAAGTTAAAGACCTTGTTCGCCCGCTTTGAGGAAAACACCACCTCGCTCCCGTACAAGTTAAAGACCTTGTTCGCCCGCTTTGAGGAAAACACCACCTCGCTCCCGTACAAGTTAAAGACCTTGTTCGCCCGCTTTGAGGAAAACACCACCGAGCCACCAACGCGGGCCCCGCCTCCCATGAAGACTGTGTGCTACGGATCTCTGTCGCTGACGTGAGTAAGTGATTTAAGCGTGTTAACCATCGCAAGGCTGCTGGCCCAGACGGTATCCAAAGCCACGTCCTCAGAGCATATGCAGACCAACTGGCTGGAGTGTTTATTGACATATTCAATCTCTCCAAATACCAGTCTGTTATCCCCACTTTCTTCAAGATATCCACCATTGTTTCTGTACCCAAGAAAGCAAAAGTAACTGAACTAAATGACTGTCGCCATGTAACACTCACTTCTGTCATCACAAATTGCTTTAAAAGGCTAGTTAAGGATCATATCAGCTCCACCTTACACGACACCCTAGATCTACTACAATTTGCATACCGCCCCAATAGATCCACGGGCATCGCAATCACCTTTGTAAAGCCCTATCCAACCTGGACAAGAGGAATACATATGTAAGAATGCTGTTCATTGACTACAGCTCAGCCGTCAACACCATAGTGCCCTACAAGTTCATCACTAAGCTCAGGGCCCTGGGTCTGAACTCCTCCTTGTGGAACTGGGTCCTGAACTTCCCGATGGTCCGTCCCCTGGAGCTGATCGTGGACTACAGGAGACAGCAGCGAGAGCACGCCCCCATCCACATCAACGGCGAGCAGTGGAGTGAGTCAAAGCGTCAAGTTCCTCGGCATGCACATCTGTGAGGACCTGAAATGTTCCCTTCACATCACCAGAGGCTAATTTCTCTTGGCCCCTAAGACCGTCACGAATTTCTACAGATGCATCATCGAGACCATTCTGTAGGACAGTATCACCACCTGGTATGGCAACTGCATCGTCCCCAACCGCAGGGCTCTTCAGCCCAACGCATCACCGGGGGCACACTGCCTGCCCTCCAAGACATCTACAGCACCCGGTGTCACAGGAAGGCCAAGAATCTCAAAAGACCACAGCCACCCGAGCCCCGGCCTGTACACCCCACTACCATCTAAATTGAAGGTGTACATTCGTAAATTCAGAGCGTTTCACTCTCGGGAACATTCAGAGAGTACACTGGACGATCTGGCAGAGGAGTAGGGTTGATCGGAGCATTCTGACCTAACAACAGCAGTCTGGCTAATGTTAATTAACTGGCTAATGTTGGCTAGCTGGATAGCTATTTCGCTTTTTTGCCAATGTTTACTGACACCGGCCATATTCAACGGGTGTTGAGCGTTCGTAAATTAGTCAGTTATTCTGCGCTCTGGCACACTCAGACGAGAGTGCTCTGAAATCGCAGTAGATAGCCGGAGCGAATTTACCAGCTACGTCTATCAACAGTTGTGGCAGTGACATCATAAACATTCTATTGAAATAGTTAATTGCATAATGGAGGCTTTTGTTTAGACATGTAGCTAATGAACCATAATCCCAACTCATAACGTTAATACCCTGCATGAATCTGCAGGTAGCTAACCAACCAGGTTCAATGTTAGCTAGCTAACATTAGGCTATAACTAGCAATGCAAATGGCTCTGAGATACAAATAATATTACTATACAGATCATACACGTAACGTTAGCTAGCTAGCCAGCCAGCTAACGTTAGCTAGCTAGCTAACAGGACACTAACTTGAAACAAAAACTGACAAAATTAGAAACATGTAATATCTGAAAATGTAGCTAACTAGAATCTCTTATCCGTATTCATGGATGGACACTTCTCCCTGTCACGGAAGCCATGGTTGCCCTTAGTTTGAAGATGTAATCCAGATCCTCGTGTTTTCTCATCAGACTCTAAATCCACTGATTTACAAACTCGGTCCTCCAGAAGGTGGAGAGCAACACTGATGCAGTTCTACTACGTGATGTCTTTCAAACAGCCGCGTTACAAAAGATTACCTGCACATACTGAGCAGCTCATATTAAAGACAGAAGCTCCCTGCATGGCAGACCAATCCAAACTCATCTCTTGGCATGTCCAGCCCATTCATTATCCCAGCCAATCATGGCTAGCAGGAAGGTTGCCAACTTTTTCCATGGCTAAACCAACTAGGCTCGTAATTTAACAACTGTATTGGTATTTACAGATGGCATACAAGTTTGTAATTAAGACACATGAAAGTTCACGTGTTCCAGAAGACAATTCTGCCAAAAAACACATTTTGATGAATAAAAAAGTTTACGTTGAAATGCCTCTCCTGTGAAGTAGTGCCGTGCAACATACGCCTAGTTTCCAAAAATGAGTCACAAATGTTTTGGTACCCTTCCCCAGGTCTGTACCTCGACACAAAAATTCCTTCGACCTCATGGCTTGGTTTTTGCTCTGACATGCACTGTCAACTGTGGGACATTATATAGACAGGTGTGTGCCTTTCCAAATCATGTCCAATCAATTGAATTTACCACAGATGGACACCAATCAAGTTGTAGAAACATCTCAAGGATGATCAATGGAAACAGGATGCACCTGAGCTCAATTTCGAGTTTCATAGCAAAGGGTCTGAATACTTATGTAAATAAGGTATCTGTTTTTTATTTTGAATACATTTGCAAACATTTCTAAAAACCTGTTTTTGCTTTATCATTATGGGGTATTGTATGTAAATTGCTGAGAGAAAAAAAGTATTTAATCCATCTTAGAATAAGGCTGTAACGTAACAAAATGTGGAAAAAGGGAAGGGGACTGAATACTTTCCGAACACACTGTAGCCACGTTATTACCTGGTACTTCCTGTATATAGCCACGTTATTACCTGGTACTTCCTGTATATAGCCACGTTATTACCTGGTACTTCCTGTATATAGCCATGGTATTATCTGGTACTCCCTGTATATAACCATGTTATTACCTGGTACTCCCTGTATATAGCCGCGTTATTACCTGGTGCCCCTGCATAGGCCGGGAGTCCTGCATATCGACTCAGGGCCGGTACTCCTGCATATCGACTCAGGGCCGGTACTCCAGCATATCGACTCAGTGCCGGTATTCCTGCATATCGACTCAGTACCGGTACTCCTGCATATCGACTCAGTGCCGGTACTCCTGCATATCGACTCAGTACCGGTACTCCTGCATATTGACTCAGTACCGGTACTCCATATTGACTCAGTACCGGTACTCCATATTGACTCAGTACCGGTACTCCATATTGACTCAGTACCGGTACTCCATATTGACTCAGTGCCGGTATTCCTTCATATTGACTCAGTACCGGTACTCCATATTGACTCAGTACCGGTACTCCATATTGACTCAGTGCCGGTATTCCTTCATATCGACTCAGTGCCGGTACTCCATATTGACTCAGTACCGGTACTCCTCCATATTGACTCAGTACCTGGTACTCCTGCATATCGACTCAGTGCCGGTACTCCTCCATATTGACTCAGTACCGGTACTCCATATTGACTCAGTACCGGTACTCCTCCATATCGACTCAGTACCTGGTACTCCTGCATATCGACTCAGTACCTGGTACTCCTGCATATCGACTCAGTACCTGGTACTCCTGCATATCGACTCAGTGCCGGTACTCCTGCATATCGACTCAGTGCCGGTACTCCTCCATATTGACTCAGTACCTGGTACTCCTGCATATCGACTCAGTACCTGGTACTCCTGCATATCGACTCAGTGCCGGTACTCCTGCATATCGACTCAGTGCCGGTACTCCTGCATATCGACTCAGTGCCGGTACTCCTCCATATTGACTCAGTACCGGTACTCCTGCATATTGACTCAGTACCGGTACTCCTCCATATTCACTCAGTGCCGGTACTCCTCCATATTGACTCAGTACCGGTACTCCTGCATATCGACTCAGTACCGGTAGTCCTGCATATTGACTCAGTACCGGTACTCCATATTGACTCAGTACCGGTACTGCTCCATATTGACTCAGTACCGGTACTCCATATTGACTCAGTACCGGTACTCCTGCATATTGACTCAGTACCTGGTACTCCTCCATATTGACTCAGTACCTGGTACTCCTGCATATTGACTCAGTACCTGGTACTCCTCCATATTGACTCAGTACCTGGTACTCCTCCATATTGACTCAGTACCGGTACTCCTGCATATTGACTCAGTGCCGGTACTCCATATTGACTCAGTACCGGTAGTCCTGCATATTGACTCAGTACCGGTACTCCTCCATATCGACTCAGTAACGGTACTCCTGCATATCGACTCAGTGCCGGTACTCCTGCATATCGACTCAGTACCGGTACTCCTGCATATCGACTCAGTGCCGGTACTCCTCCATATTGACTCAGTACCGGTACTCCTGCATATCGACTCAGTACCGGTACTCCTGCATATCGACTCAGTACCGGTACTCCTGCATATCGACTCAGTACCGGTACTCCTGCATATCGACTCAGTGCCGGTACTCCTGCATATCGACTCAGTGCCGGTACTCCTGCATATTGACTCAGTAACGGTACTCCATATTGACTCAGTAACGGTACTCCATATTGACTCAGTACCGGTACTCCTGCATATCGACTCAGTACCGGTACTCCTCCATATCGACTCAGTACCGGTACTCCTGCATATCGACTCAGTGCCGGTACTCCTGCATATCGACTCAGTGCCGGTACTCCTGTATATTGACTCAGTACCTGGTACTCCTCCATATTGACTCAGTACCGGTACTCCATATTGACTCAGTACCGGTACTCCTGCATATTGACTCAGTACCGGTACTCCTGCATATTGACTCAGTACCGGTACTCCTGCATATTGACTCAGTAACGGTACTCCATATTGACTCAGTACCGGTACTCCTGCATATCGACTCAGTGCCGGTACTCCTGCATATCGACTCAGTGCCGGTACTCCTGCATATCGACTCAGTGCCGGTACTCCTGCATATCGACTCAGTACCGGTACTCCTGCATATTGACTCAGTACCGGTACTCCATATTGACTCAGTACCGGTACTCCATATTGACTCAGTACCGGTACTCCTGCATATTGACTCAGTACCGGTACTCCTGCATATTGACTCAGTAACGGTACTCCATATTGACTCAGTAACGGTACTCCTCCATATTGACTCAGTACCGGTACTCCTGCATATAGCCTCGTTATTGTTATCTTATGGTGTTACTATTTCCTTTTTTTACTTTGCAAATATTTATTTTTAACTCTGCATTGTTGGTTAAAGGTTTGTAAGTAAGCATTTCACATTAAAGTCTACACCTGTTGTATTTGGCGCATGTGACAAATAAAATTTGCTTTGACAATATTGCCGACCGGTGGCTTTAAAGCCTCTCATTTGCCAATACAAAGCATCATCGATCCAGGGTTTATATACTGCACAGTACTGATCTCAACCCTTTGTGTTGAATAAATGTGCAGTTTTATAATGCTATTCTTAACATTTTGCCATGAGGCTGAGAGAAACTGTTGCAATTGTAAAGCAAATTTCCAGACATTTTGATATTATATGCTATCTGGGGAGCCCTGGTTAGGGTCAGGATGAGGGGTTAGGTTATATCCTACCTCTCCCAGGGTTAGGAATTAGGTTATATCCTACCTCTCCCAGGGTTAGGGTCAGGATGAGGGGTTAGGTTATATCCTACCTCTCCCAGGGTTAGGGTCAGGATGAGGGGTTAGGTTATATCCTACCTCTCCCAGGGTCAGGATGAGGGGTTAGGTTATATCCTACCTCTCCCAGGGTTAGGGTCAGGATGAGGGGTTAGGTTATATCCTACCTCTCCCAGGGTTAGGGTCAGGATGAGGGGTTAGGTTATATCCTACCTCTCCCAGGGTTAGGGTCAGGATGAGGGGTTAGGTTATATCCTACCTCTCCCAGGGTTGGTTTTGACCACTACAGGTAACTCCCAGGGATCAGTGAAGTCCGGACCGTGGTTGTCCAGCAGTCTGACCAGACTTTCTCTACTCAGGACAACATGGGGTTCATACCGACCACTCAGCTTCTCCGCATTACTGTCAGTACTGACGCCCTAAACGTGAAACAAATACCAACATTAGTGTGTAAAATGAGGACTAAGACATAACACTGTTTAGAAACATCAATGGAAGAGTGTTGCTGGAGTGTATTTAATAGTTCATATACAAAGGCCTCCCAAAGACTGAGTTCCAACCTGACAACAACCAATGGTGTCTCTCTTTGTTGTAGTAATTAAGAAGTCAAGCATCATTCTTACAGAGTGTGAGAGCTTGGCTTTCTTGACTGGAGGAATGTCTGATGAAACAGTCTCATAGTCAAATGCCAACTGTGCTTCATTAGGCACCACTTTGTGGTCTGTGATCACGACTTCGCCCTGCAGGCACACAGGAGGAGAAGACAGGTTCTGTGACTCAAGTACAAAGGATAACAGTTTATAGTACTACTATTATATAGAATACATTATTCTAGTATATCTCACCATAGTATAGTATTACAGTTATTTATAAACTGGGTGGTTCCAGCCCTGAATGCTAATTGGCTGACACCCGTGGTATATCAGACCGTATACCACGGGTATGACAAAACATTTATTTTTACTGCTCTAATTACTTTAGTAAACAGTTTATAATAGCAATAAGGCACCTCATGGGTTTGTGGTATATGGCCAATATACCACGGCTAATGGCTGTATCAAGGCACCCCGCGTTGTGTCGTGCTTAAGAACAGCCCTTAGCTGTGGTATATTGGCCATATACCACACCCCCGCATGGCTTATTGCTTAAATATAATATATTATTCTAGTATATCTCACCATAGTATTACTGTTAAATAGAATATATTATTCTAGTATATCTCACCATAGTATTACTGTTAAATAGAATATATTATTCTAGTATATCTCACCATAGTATTACTGTTAAATAGAATATATTATTCTAGTATATCTCACCAGTATTACTGTTAAATATAATATATTATTCTAGTATATCTCACCATTATTACTGTTAATATAATATATTATTCTAGGTAT
>NW_024061016.1:0-17866 GCF_016432855.1 Salvelinus namaycush
ACACGGGTCAAGGCAGCTATACTTGTACCTGTCCCCCTGGGTTCACTGGGGTCAACTGTGAGCTGGAGCTGCAGGAGTGTGACAGCGACCCCTGCAGGAACGGAGGACTGTGCACGGTAAGCAGTGGTTAGATAGATATGTTAGAAGGGACAGCACCGTGGAGGAATGGGACAGCACCGTGGAGGAAGGGACAGCACCGTGGAGGAAGGGGACAGCACCGTGGAGGAAGGGGACAGCACCGTGGAGGAAGGGACAGCACCGTGAAGGAAGGGGACAGCACCGTGGAGGAAGGGACAGCACCGTGAAGGAAGGGGACAGCACCGTGGAGGAAGGGACAGCACCGTGGAGGAAGGGGACAGCACCGTGGAGGAAGGGACAGCACTGTGGAGGAAGGGACAGCACCGTGGAGGAAGGGGACAGCACCGTGGAGGATGGGGACAACACCGTGGAGGAAGGGGACAGCACCGTGGAGGAAGGGGACAGCACCGTGGAGGAAGGGACAGCACCGTGGAGGAAGGGACAGCACCGTGGAGGAAGTGGTTAGATAGACAGGTTAGAAGGGACAGCACCGTGGAGGAAGGGACAGCACCGTGGAGGAAGGGACAGCACCGTGGAGGAAGGGACAACACCGTGGAGGAAGGGGACAGCACCGTGGAGGAAGGGGACAGCACCGTGGAGGAAGGGACAGCACTGTGGAGGAAGGGACAGCACCGTGGAGGAAGGGACAGCACTGTGGAGGAAGGGACAGCACCGTGGAGGAAGGGACAGCACTGTGGAGGAAGGGACAGCACTGTGGAGGAAGGGACAGCACCGTGGAGGAAGGGACAGCACCGTGGAGGAAGGGACAACACCGTGGAGGAAGGGGACAGCACCGTGGAGGAAGGGGACAGCACCGTGGAGGAAGGGACAGCACTGTGGAGGAAGGGACAGCACCGTGGAGGAAGGGGACAGCACTGTGGAGGAAGGGACAGCACTGTGGAGGAAGGGACAGCACCGTGGAGGAAGGGACAGCACTGTGGAGGAAGGGACAGCACCGTGGAGGAAGGGACAGCACTGTGGAGGAAGGGACAACACCGTGGAGGAAGGGGACAGCACCGTGAAGGAAGTGGCTTTAGATAGACATGTTAGAAGGGACAGCACCGTGGAGGAAGGGACAGCACCGTGAAGGAAGTGGCTTTAGATAGACATGTTAGAAGGGACAGCACCGTGGAGGAAGGGACAGCACCGTGGAGGAAGGGACAACACCGTGGAGGAAGGGGACAGCACCGTGAAGGAAGTGGCTTTAGATAGACATGTTAGAAGGGACAGCACCTTGGAGGAAGGGACAGCACCGTGGAGGAAGGGACAGCACCGTGGAGGAAGGGGACAGCACCGTGGAGGAAGGGACAGCACCGTGGAGGAAGGGGACAGCACCGTGGAGGAAGGGGACAGTACCGTGGAGGAAGGGACAGCACCGTGGAGGAAGGGGACAGCACCGTGGAGGAAAGGGACAGCCCCTGTAGGAACGGAGGACTCTGCACAGTGAATTAGTAAGCACTAGATGACCGCGTTAGATGGGACAATGCCTGCAGGAACGCCCGTTAAGGAGTACGTGCTAGATGGCCCCCTGCAAGTCACTAAATGCCCAGGCTAGAAGCGACAAAAAGTGGCAATATTGTCAGAACTGATGAGCAGATGGGTACACTATAAATACAAAAGTATGTGGACACCCCTTCAAATGACTGGATTCAGCTATTTCATTCGAACACACCGCCATGCAATCTCCATAGACAAACATTGTCACTAGAATGGCCTTACTGAAGATCTCAGTGTCTTTCAATGTGGCACCGTCACGGTATACAATGACATTCTAGACAATTCTGTGCTTCCAACTTTGTGGCAACAGTTTGAGGAAGGCCCTTTCCTTGTTTCAGCATGACAATACCCCCCGCGCACTAAGCGAGATCCATACAGAAATGGTTTGTTGAGATCGGTGTGGATGAATTTGACTGGTCTGCACAGAGCCCTGACCTCAACCCCATCAAACACCTTTGGGAGGAATTGAAACGCCGACTGCGAGCCAGGCCTAATCGCCCAACATCAGTGCCAACCTCACTAATGCTGTTGTGGCTGAATGGAAGCATGTCTCCACAGGAATGTTATAACATCTAGTGGAAAACCTTCCCAGAAGAGTGGAGGCTGTTATAGCAGCAAAAGCAGGGACCAACCTCATATTAATGCTCAATAATTTGGTATGAGATGTTTAGACAAGCAGGTGTCCACATACATTTGGTCATGTTATGTACTTAAAGGTACTGGGTTAGAACTACGCTGCCTGGACCAAGGTGGCCCACTAAATACCCAGCCTAAAAGGGACAATAGCAGAGTTATTGTCAGAACTGATGTGAGAGGAAGGAAGGATTGCATTTTTAGAAACGACTGTAATCCAAACTGTCTTGACCTTTTAGATCTTAACTCTCTCCCTTTATAGAACCTGGATGTTGGCTACAGGTGTTCGTGTCCACAGGGCTTCGAGGGTTCCCACTGTGAACACAGCCTGCTGACCTGTGCTGACTCCCCCTGCTTCCACAGCGGACAGTGCCATCAGAAGGACAACGGGCATAGCTACATCTGCGAGTGTCCTCCCGGATACACAGGACTCAACTGTGAGAAGAGAGTGGACAAGTGCACATCTCTTCCCTGTGCCAACGGTATGCTACGGCCTCTCTCCACTCTTCTTTCCGCTATCCCCCCCTTCTCTTCCCCTGAATTCCTCAGGCAGGTTGGAAGTGTGTGATGGAACCTACTATCTCTCTCCACCCCTCTTCTCTCTCCCCCTCCTCCCCTTCTTCCCTTCTCCTGAATCCCTCAGGCAGGTTGGAAGTGTGTGATGGAACTACTATCTCTCTCCCCCTCTTCTCTCTCCCCCCTCCTCCCCTTCTCCTGAATTCCTCAGGCAGGTTGGAAGTGTGTGATGGAACCTACTATCTCTCTCCACCCCTCTTCTCTCTCCCCCCTCCTCCCCTTCTTCCCTTCTCCTGAATTCCCCTTGGGCCGGCAGTCTGGATTGTTATGGAACAACAGGAATCTGTGGGAACTGTGTGTCTATTGTGCTGGATGGTAAACATGTGATGGCTTCCAGTCGGCTTCAAGGAATGTCACCCAATACTGTTCATTCAGTCAAGCCTGTACTAGTTTGAACAGAGGATGAAGGAAAATACTGTTGATGGACAAATAATGTGATACATATCAAATCCACATGGACTTGGTTCAGGGTGACCTTTTAGAGACGCACTCATGCTTGTTGTGGTGCATGGATTTAGTGATGAAGGGAAAGGCCAAAATAATTCAGACTTGAGACTTCGCATCTGATGGTTACCGAGACCTCAAGATGTGTAGTGGGAAGTAAGGGAAAAGGGGAATATCTAGTCAGATGTCCAACTGAATGTTTTCAACTGAAATGGGGCTTGCCCTAATCACCATCCACGTCTTCGGCGCCCGGGGAACAGTGGGTTAACTGCTTTGCTTAGGGGCAGAATGACAGATTTTTACCTTGTCCGCGCGGGGATTCGATCCGGCAACCTTCCGGTTACTGGCCCAATGCTCTAACCACAGTGATGTAGTGTGACATAGTGTGACATAGTATGACGTAGTGACGTAGTGGGAAGTAGTGACGTAGTGGGAAGTAGTGACGTAGTGGGAAGTAGTGACGTAGTGGTGTAGTGTGTAGTGACGTAGTGGTGTAGTGTGTAGTGACGTAGTGGTGTAGTGTGTAGTGACGTAGTGGTGTAGTGTGTAGTGACGTAGTGGTGTAGTGTGTAGTGACGTAGTGGTGTTGTGTGTAGTGACGTAGTGGTGTAGTGTGTAGTGACGTAGTGGTGTAGTGTGTAGTGACGTAGTCGGAAGTAGTGATGTAGTGACGTAGTGGTGTAGTGTGTAGTGACGTAGTGTGAAGTAGTGACGTAGTGGGAAGTAGTGATTGTTTCTGGACAGGGCCTATTGTGTATGTCTGCATGCGTGTTCTCTCCTCCAAGACCCTGACCCCTGACCCCTTGTGTCTCTCTCCAGGCGGTCTGTGTTTGATCCACGGTGGCGTGCGTCTGTGTAGCTGTCGCTCCGGTTTCACCGGCCAACGCTGTGAGATCAACATCAACGAGTGTGCCGGGAACCCCTGCACCAACGGAGGGACCTGCCTGGACCGCATCAACGACTACACCTGTGCCTGCCCCCCGGGGTACGCCGGACGAAACTGCGACCGCAGCCTGGACGAGTGCTCCATCCACCCCTGTCTTAACGGAGGGCTCTGCACAGGGGGAGGAGGGCCGGGGAAACCCCCTGCCACCTGTATCTGTCCCGCTGGCTTCACCGGATCACGCTGCCAGTTCTTTGCTGTGACCCTGCCGGTGGGTGGGGAGAGGATCAATGGAGAGGGCCAAGATGGCTTCCAGTGGGCGGCAGTTTCCTTGGCTGTAGGGCTGGTTGCATTACTGGTGCTGCTATGCATGGTTGGGCTGGCTCTACGGCACATCCACAGGCAGACCGGCAGGGACAGGGGAGATGGGGAGACCATGAACAACCTATCAGATGTACAGAGGGATAACCTAATCCCCGCCTCCCAGCTGAAGAACACCAATCAGAAGGTTGGACTGGAAGTGGACTGCGAATCAGAGAAGTCAAACTTCATCCATAAGAACTATCAATTGGACTCGTATAGTAACGCAAAGTCAAAGGAGTTGAAGGATGATACGTCGCAAGAGGATAAAAGCAAAAGTCATGTGATCTACGACAAGTGTTTAGAAGAGAAAATACCGCTGAGTAGAATGTACAGGTAAGAAAAGCATTTTTTTTGGTCTAAATTAAGCTTTTCGATGAGTTTTATCTCGATTCTGAAATGTTAGACCACATCTGCAAACATGAAGAACTAGCCAACTGCTTCTGCAATGACACATTGAGACATAGGCTACTAAAAGCTCTATACTTACAGCTCTATACTCTAGGAAACTGTTTCAGTACAGCTCTATACTTACAGCTCTATACTTACAGCTCTATACTTACAGCTCTATACTCTAGGAAACTGTTTCAGTACAGCTCTATACTTACAGCTCTATACTTACAGCTCTATACTTACAGCTCTATACTCTAGGAAACTGTTTCAGTACAGCTCTATACTTACAGCTCTATACTTACAGCTCTATACTCTAGGAAACTGTTTCAGTACAGCTCTATACTTACAGCTCTATACTTACAGCTCTATACTCTAGGAAACTGTTTCAGTACAGCTCTATACTTACAGCTCTAGGAAACTGTTTCTGTACAGCTCTATACTTACAGCTCTATACTCTAGGAAACTGTTTCAGTACAGCTCTATACTTACAGCTCTATACGTACAGCTCTATACTCTAGGAAACTGTTTCAGTACAGCTCTATACTTACAGCTCTATACTTACAGCTCTAGGAAACTGTTTCAGTACAGCTCTATACTTACAGCTCTATACTTACAGCTCTATACTTACAGCTCTAGGAAACTGTTTCAGTACAGCTCTATACTTACAGCTCTATACTTACAGCTCTAGGAAACTGTTTCAGTACAGCTATATACTTACAGCTCTATACTTACAGCTCTAGGAAACTGTTTCAGTACAGCTCTATACTTACAGCTCTAGGAAACTGTTTCAGTACAGCTCTATACTTACAGCTCTAGGAAACTGTTTCAGTACAGCTCTATACTTACAGCTCTAGGAAACTGTTTCAGTACAGCGCTATACTTACAGCGCTATACTTACAGCTCTATACTTACAGCTCTATACTCTAGGAAACTGTTTCAGTACAGCTCTATACTTACAGCTCTAGGAAACTGTTTCAGTACATCGCTATACTTACAGCTTTATACTTACAGCTCTAGGAAACTGTTTCAGTACAGCTCTATACTTACAGCTCTATACTTACAGCTCTATACTTACAGCTCTAGGAAACTGTTTCAGTACACCTCTTGAAAACAGCTCTATACTTACAGCTCTATACTTACAGCCGCAATTCAATATGTGTGTGAAAGGTCAAGGCCATTCTATGGGCTCTACATCTTTTCTGATACCCCCACCCACCCACCCAGCCAAAGGATCAACAGTCAAGTCCGACGACTTAAACCATAACCCCCAATCCCCCACCTCCAAGCTTCTAGCTTGCTAATGATTTCAAATGATCTTTTAATCTCATTAACTCCAAAGACTTTTACTAAAAACAGACCACAACAGACAGACTCCTTAGAAACACAATACTGGTCTTAGTTAATATGTTTGACTGTTGCTGAGCCATACTCCCCTCCCCCTGTCTCTCTGTGTGTAGAAGGGTGATTGTACAGAAGTGGTATGAAATTGGGGGGGGGGAAAAAGAGAGAAAAAAAGACTGATTATTTTTTCCAAACTTTCAGCTTTTTTACGTCTTACAGGATATGTCAGGTAGTACTCCTCACACACTGTCACTACGGAAACGGTGAAAAAGTCTCAGTAAAAGTAGAACCATAAACAATAGTAATCATTTTGATTAACCTTGTATTACGGTTAAAACATTTTTTTATGTTATTTGTATACCAAATTAACAAATGAGTAAAAAACATTGTTTTAAAACTGATTCTAAAAATCTTTTAAATTGAGAGTAATATTATCTCTTGTTTTCTGTAAAATGTTCAATGTTGATCGTATGAATCTGAAACTTGTTGATTGATTGAATTATGCATCGTATTAATGATGTTGTTTCGATGTTCACATTTTTCAAATTCTTTACCTACTTTTATTTTGTGCAAAATAACAGGCATTTCGGTGACAACTGGAAATCATACAGATACATAGAGGACTCTATATGGATATAACACATTTTACTATAGATGTTGAGTTTATGGGGCTGCCACCATTTTAAAGTAGCCAACTTGTTGGAAGTGGTCAGCCAATGATCAGAGAGTATTGTCTTCTTCAAATTGGATTGCCTATGGCTTGTAAACCAAAGAATAAGGTCATATCCCAGAGCCAAGATTTATACCAGGATATTGGTCCCAAGATCCAACCCAGTGAGTTGACACCATGACAAGTTAAAGACCGAATGTATGTGGTTTCCAGAACAACACCACTGATCCAGAGTCCAGAGGCCGTTGCTTCAATTGTAAGAAAGTAAAGTAGAGTAAGCTTGAGTACAGTAGAGTAGAGTAGGGTACAGTAGAGTAGGGTACAGTAGAGTAGGGTACAGTAGAGTAGGGTACAGTAAAGTAGGGTACAGTAGAGTAGGGTACAGTAGAGTAGGGTACAGTAGAGTAGGGCACAGTAGAGTAGGGTACAGTAGAGTAGGGTACAGTAGAGTAGGGTACAGTAGAGTAGGGCACAGTAAAGTAGGGTACAGTAGAGTAGGGTACAGTAGAGTAGGGTACAGTAGAGTAGGGTAGAGTAGAGTAGGGCACAGTAGAGTAGGGCACAGTAGAGTAGGGTACAGTAGAGTAGGGCACAGTAGAGTAGGGCACAGTAGAGTAGGGTACAGTAGAGTAGGGTACAGTAGAGTAGGGTACAGTAGAGTAGGGCACAGTAAAGTAGGGTACAGTAGAGTAGGGTACAGTAGAGTAGGGTACAGTAGAGTAGGGTACAGTAGAGTAGGGTAGAGTAGAGTAGGGCACAGTAGAGTAGGGTACAGTAGAGTAGGGTACAGTAGAGTAGAGTACAGTAGAATAGAGTAGGGTACAGTAGGGTACAGTAGAGTAGGGTACAGTAGAGTAGGGTACAGTAGAGTAGGGTACAGTAGAATAGAGTAGGGTACAGTAGGGTACAGTAGAGTAGGGTACAGTAGAGTAGGGTACAGTAGAGTAGGGTACAGTAGAGTAGAGTAGGGTACAGTAGAGTAGGGTACAGTAGAGTAGGGTAGAGTAGAGTAGGGTACAGTAGAGTAGGGTACAGTAAAGTAGGGTACAGTAGAGTAGGGTACAGTAGAGTAGGGTACAGTAGAGTAGAGGAGAGTAGGGCACAGTAGAGTAGGGCACAGTAGAGTAGGGTACAGTAGAGTAGGGTACAGTAGAGTAGAGTACAGTAGAATAGAGTAGGGTACAGTAGGGTACAGTAGAGTAGGGTACAGTAGAGTAGAGTAGGGTACAGTAGAGTAGGGTACAGTAGAGTAGGGTAGAGTAGAGTAGGGTAGAGTAGAGTAGGGTACAGTAGAGTAGGGTACAGTAGAGTAGGGTACAGTAGAGTAGAGTAGAGTAGGGTACAGTAGAGTAGAGGAGAGTAGGGCACAGTAGAGTAGGGCACAGTAGAGTAGGGTACAGTAGAGTAGGGTACAGTAGAGTAGAGTACAGTAGAATAGAGTAGGGTACAGTAGGGTACAGTAGAGTAGAGTAGTGTACAGTAGAGTAGAGGAGGGTACAGTAGAGTAGAGGAGAGTAGGGCACAGTAGAGTAGGGCACAGTAGAGTAGGGTACAGTAGAGTAGAGGAGAGTAGGGCACAGTAGAGTAGGGTACAGTAGAGTAGGGTACAGTAGAGTAGGGTACAGTAGAGTAGAGTACAGTAGAGTAGAGTACAGTAGAATAGAGTACAGTAGAATAGAGTAGGGTACAGTAGAGTAGGGTACAGTAGAGTAGGGTACAGTAGAGTAGGGCACAGTAGAGTATGGTACAGTAGAGTAGGGTACAGTAGAGTAGGGTACAGTAGAGTAGAGTACAGTAGAATAGAGTAGGGTACAGTAGGGTACAGTAGAGTAGGGTACAGTAGAGTAGAGTAGGGTACAGTAGAGTAGGGTACAGTAGAGTAGGGTAGAGTAGAGTAGGGTAGAGTAGAGTAGGGTACAGTAGAGTAGGGTAGAGTAGAGTAGGGTGGAGTAGAGTAGGGTACAGTAGAGTAGGGTAGAGTAGAGTAGGGTACAGTAGAGTAGGGTACAGTAGAGTAGGGTACAGTAGAGTAGGGTAGAGTAGAGTAGGGTGGAGTAGAGTAGGGTACAGTAGAGTAGGGTACAGTAGAGTAGGGTACAGTAGAGTAGGGTACAGTAGAGTAGAGTAGGGTACAGTAGAGTAGGGTACAGTAGGGTAGGGTACAGTAGAGTAGGGTACAGTAGAGTAGGGTACAGTAGAGTAGGGTACAGTAGAGTAGAGTACAGTAGAGTAGAGTACAGTAGAATAGAGTACAGTAGAATAGAGTAGGGTACAGTAGAGTAGGGTACAGTAGAGTAGGGTACAGTAGAGTAGGGCACAGTAGAGTATGGTACAGTAGAGTAGGGTACAGTAGAGTAGGGTACAGTAGAGTAGAGTACAGTAGAATAGAGTAGGGTACAGTAGGGTACAGTAGAGTAGGGTACAGTAGAGTAGGGTACAGTAGAGTAGGGTAGAGTAGAGTAGGGTAGAGTAGAGTAGGGTACAGTAGAGTAGGGTAGAGTAGAGTAGGGTGGAGTAGAGTAGGGTACAGTAGAGTAGGGTACAGTAGAGTAGGGTAGAGTAGAGTAGGGTACAGTAGAGTAGGGTACAGTAGAGTAGGGTAGAGTAGAGTAGGGTGGAGTAGAGTAGGGTACAGTAGAGTAGGGTACAGTAGAGTAGGGTACAGTAGAGTAGGGTACAGTAGAGTAGAGTAGGGTACAGTAGAGTAGGGTACAGTAGGGTAGGGTACAGTAGAGTAGGGTACAGTAGAGTAGGGTACAGTAGAGTAGAGTAGAGTAGGGTACAGTAGAGTAGGGTACAGTAGGGTACAGTAGAGTAGGGTACAGTAGAGTAGGGTACAGTAGAGTAGGGTAGAGTAGGGTACAGTAGAGTAGGGTAGAGTAGAGTAGGGTAGAGTAGAGTAGGGTGGAGTAGAGTAGGGTACAGTAGAGTAGGGTACAGTAGAGTAGGGTACAGTAGAGTAGAGTAGAGTAGGGTACAGTAGAGTAGGGTACAGTAGGGTACAGTAGAGTAGGGTACAGTAGAGTAGGGTACAGTAGAGTAGGGTACAGTAGAGTAGGGTACAGTAGAGTACAGTAGAGTACAGTATAGTAGGGTACAGTATAGTAGAGTACAGTAGAGTACAGTAGAGTAGGGTACAGTAGAGTACAGTACAGTAGAGTACAGTACAGTAGAGTACAGTAGAGTACAGTAAGGTACAGTAGAGCAGTGTACAGTAGAGTAGGGTACAGTATAGTAGAGTAGGGTACAGTAAAGTAGGGTATAGTAGAGTAGGGTATAGTGGAGTAGGGTACAGTAGAGTAGGGTTGAGTAGGGTAGAGCAGAGTAGGGTAGTAGAGTACAGTAGGGTAGAGTAGAGTTCAGTAGAGTTCAGTACAGTACAGTAGAGTAAGGTACAGTATAGTACACAGGTGTCAAACTCATTCCACGGAGGGCCGAGTGTCTGCGGGTTTTCGCTCCTCCCTTGTACTTGATTGATGAATTAACATCACTAATTAGTTAGGAACTCCCCACACCTGGTTGTCTAGGGCTTTATTGAAAGGAAAAACCAAAAACCTGCAGACACTCGGCCCTCCGTGGAATGAGTTTGACACCCCTGGTATAGTAGGGTACAGTAGAGTACAGTATAGTAGGGTACAGTAGAGTAGAGTAGAGTACAGTATAGTAGGGTACAGTAGAGTAGAGTAAGGTACAGTATAGTAGGGTACAGTAGAGTACAGTATAGTAGGGTACAGTACAGTAGAGTAAGGTACAGTATAGTAGGATTCAGGAGAGTACAGTAAGGTAGACAGCCACCTGTGTAAACAATGACTTTATAATATATTATTGTAACAATATGTTTGTTCTTGTCTTGGATTGAATTAGAAAATTTCACGATGTAAATAATTGTCCTACATTTTTGAGATTTTCGAGTTATTTTGGGGTGGGGACAGCCATTTTACACCACTTCTGTAGAATCACCCATTGATATGTTTTCCCTCTCTATACCTCTGTCTCCCTGTACATTCTTTTCCACCCCCATCAGTAGGCTACCCGATGCCTAGTTTGACCATATGCTTCTACTTTTAAAGGTTGACTGTCTGAATGTGTGTGTTGATTTGTGGTGTTGCAGTGAAAAGTCGGAGTGTAGGATATCAACGATATGTTCCCCTCGAGACTCTCAGATCTACCAGTCCGTCTTTGTTATAGGAGAGGAACGGAGGGCGTGCGTCATAGCAACAGAGGTAAGGATAAATACATACCAAAAAAAATATATATACTTTTTCATCCGTACTTATTTTGCGGTTTCCCTCTACAGCGTTTCACATCACACTTATTGTCAAGTACATTTATTCTTGGTGATGTTATGTTTTTTTATAGATAGACATTGTGGAAATACTACATATTATCTTTTACTGAAACATAAGCCAGGGAAATATCCTGTAAGCCTATATGGCGTAATCATGTATGCCAAGTCAATATGGTGAAATAATCTGATATGGAAATGATCTCACTAAAACTATAAAAGTGTATCAAATCACCGTTCTTCAAACTGACAAGTTGATGGTCTGGAAAGGGGATATAGTGTACCTGGAACAAGCCCCGTTCATCCCACAGAGTTGGATCCCCTGGACTGCTCTCTCTGCACATGCTTTCAGATACGTGTAAAGCTTTAGCATCACGTCGTCTCGTGCTTGAACACAAGCCTATGCATATGGTTTTGATACGTTTAAAGCTGTACTTTGTCTCACAAGCCCTATGTTTTAACATAGAAGCGCTTGAGTGTAATTGAAAGCAGGATGAGCCAAGCAAAAAACATATAGCATAGCCGTAAGAATAGATAACAGAACTGTGCAGTTTCCCTGTTCATAGATAAAAAGGGTAATGTTCCCTCACTGTTTCCTCAGTTCCCACAGCTTGCCTCTAAGTCTCTTTCCTCTCTTCCTCCCCAGGTATAAGCTGTGAGGGGTATGAAGAAGCGAGGAAGCGATAGAGGAGAAACACAATCGAGGCAGAATTTTATTTTTCTGGATTGTTTACAAAAATCTGAGAAGAGACTGTTTATGATGTCACTGCTGATGTCACTGCTGATGTCACTGCTGCTCTGGAACACTTGATGAATGGAGAGAGAGACGATAAGAGAAAGAGATGGACGAACCTCTCCTCTTCTCTGTAAACGAACTAATGAACACTAGCCTGAGAACTTTATAGAACTTTTAACATCGACCGAGTGTTTTGTATACAAAAACGTGTACAGTAGCAATCATGAACCTATTGTGTTCTGGGAACGGTTAAAACAAATGGTTAAATCAACTGTTAAATGGTTAAA
Organism: Salvelinus namaycush; assembly: GCF_016432855.1. NCBI lineage: Eukaryota > Metazoa > Chordata > Actinopteri > Salmoniformes > Salmonidae > Salvelinus > Salvelinus namaycush. Next base: position 12,184 of record NW_024061016.1, read on the forward strand.
AAGACTGACACACAGAGTGTGGAGGGAACTGGTAGAATGTCAGCAAGCAAAACAACAAACTTGAACTGAACTCATCTGTCCTTGGCAGCAATGGAGAAGAGAGTAGGTGAAACGGGACAAATGGCCGGAGCTCGTAGTTGACCCCTGACCTCTCAGTTGACCCCTGCCCGACCTAATCATGGGGACTTCGAAAGCCAACTAATCAAAATGGAGGTGCCTGAGATTCAACTGATCTTTAACCCCTAGCCAGCATAATTCACCAGCTAGGCAAGACCCAAGGTCCAGGGTGGAGCCAACTCGCTGAAACCGACCGACCAACCGCAAACAACCGACTGACTAGTCCTTGAAAACCACAGACTAACCACAACAAAACACTGAGAACGATGAATGTCTGACTGAACAAACAAACTAACGTCTCAACTGTCAATCACTCCAAACAAAACGCCTGGTCGGACTTTTACAGACTTTTTCATTCCATTCAAACGGTGAAAAGATGCAGCCCGAAATTACTAGAAGCCGAAACAAGAGTTTCAATGCTAAAACTAAACACTTGTCTCTTCACGGAGCACTTAAACACCAAAAAGAAAAACAGGTGGGAAATACAATTTTTTCCATCAACAGGAATTTAAAGGAGGAGTATACATCCCAAATGGAACCCTATTCCCTATATAGTAGTGCACTACTATAGACCAGAGCCCTATTCCCTATATAGTAGTGCACTACTATAGACCAGAGCCCTATTCCCTATATAGTAGTGCACTACTATAGACCAGAGCCCTATTCCCTATATAGTAGTGCACTACTATAGACCAGAGCCCTATTCCCTATATAGTAGTGCACTACTATAGACCAGAGCCCTATTCCCTATATAGTAGTGCACTACTATAGACCAGAGCCCTATTCCCTATATAGTAGTGCACTACTATAGACCAGAGCCCTATTCCCTATATAGTAGTGCACTATATAGGGAATAGGGCTCTGGTCTAAAGTAGTGCACTATATAGGGAATAGGGCTCTGGTCTAAAGTAGTGCTCTATATAGGTAATAGGATGTAATTTGGGAGCCAAACAGCCCTGACATGAAGGCGAATAGAAGGACACTGTCACTGCCGGCCTATCGTTGTGAAATTACAGAACCAATGTCATTTTTTAAATTTTTTGTTTATGATTATTTCCAGAGTTTAATTTAAATATTGATTGACACAAATGCTCTTTATATGTTTTATAATATTATTTTGTATATAATGGATATTTATAAGGACAACACTTCTGAAGAATAAAATACTTTTTTCCCTTCAATAAAACTGTTGTTAATTTTGATGCCGCGGAATGAAAAGTGAGATTAGTTTGGTGGTGTCTTTTAATAATGAAGAACTATAACTGATGCTTAGTGTTTTTCTCTAAGTGAGGCAGGTAGCCTAGTGGTTAGAGGCAGGTAGCCTAGTGGTTAGAGCAGGTAGCCTAGTGGTTAGAGCAGGTAGCCTAGTGGTTAGAGGCAGGTAGCCTAGTGGTTAGAGGCAGGTCGCCTAGTGGTTAGAGGCAGGTAGCCTAGTGGTTAGAGGCAGGTAGCCTAGTGGTTAGAGGCAGGTAACCTAGTGGTTAGAGGCAGGTAGCCTAGTGGTTAGAGGCAGGTAGCCTAGTGGTTAGAGGCAGGTAGCCTAGTGGTTAGAGGCAGGTAACCTAGTGGTTAGAGGCAGGTAGCCTAGTGGTTAGAGGCAGGTAGCCTAGTGGTTAGAGGCAGGTAGCCTAGTGGTTAGAGGCAAGTAGCCTAGTGGTTAGAGCAGGTAGCCTAGTGGTTAGAGGCAGGTAGCCTAGTGGTTAGAGGCAGGTAGCCTAGTGGTTAGAGGCAGGTAGCCTAGTGGTTAGAGGCAGGTAGCCTAGTGGTTAGAGGCAGGTAGCCTAGTAGTTAGAGGCAGGTAGCCTAGTGGTTAGAGGCAGGTAGCCTAGTGGTTAGAGCAGGTAGCCTAGTGGTTAGAGCAGATAGCCTAGTGGTTAGAGGCAGGTAGCCTAGTGGTTAGAGGCAGGTAGCCTAGTGGTTAGAGGCAGGTAGCATAGTGGTTAGAGGCAGGTAGCCTAGTGGTTAGAGCAGGTAGTCTAGTGGTTAGAGCAGGTAGCCTAGTGGTTAGAGCAGGTAGCCTAGTGGTTAGAGGCAGGTAGCCTAGTGGTTTAAAGCAGGTAGCCTAGTGGTTAGAGGCAGGTAGCCTAGTGGTTTAGAGCAGGTAGCCTAGTGGTTTAGAGCAGGTAGCCTAGTGGTTAGAGGCAGGTAGCCTAGTGGTTAGAGGCAGGTAGCCTAGTGGTTAGAGGCAGGTAGCATAGTGGTTAGAGGCAGGTAGCCTAGTGGTTAGGGGCAGGTAGCCTAGTGGTTAGAGCAGGTAGCCTAGTGGTTAGAGCAGATAGCCTAGTGGTTAGAGGCAGGTAGCCTAGTGGTTAGAGGCAGGTAGCCTAGTGGTTAGAGGCAGGTAGCCTAGTGGTTAGAGGCAGGTAGCCTAGTGGTTAGAGGCAGGTAGCGTAGTTGTTAGAGGCAGGTAGCCTAGTGGTTAGAGCAGGTAGTCTAGTGGTTAGAGCAGGTAGCCTAGTGGTTAGAGCAGGTAGCCTAGTGGTTAGAGGCAGGTAGCCTAGTGGTTTAGATCAGGTAGCCTAGTGGTTAGAGGCAGGTAACCTAGTGGTTAGAGGCAGGTAGCCTAGTGGTTAGAGCAGGTAGCCTAGGGGTTAGAGGCAGGTAGCCTAGTGGTTAGAGCAGGTAGCCTAGTGGTTAGAGCAGGTAGCCTAGTGGTTAGAGGCAGGTAGCCTAGTGGTTAGAGGCAGGTAGCCTAGTGGTTAGAGCAGGTAGCCTAGTGGTTAGAGCAGGTAGCCTAGTGGTTAGAGCAGGTAGCCTAGTGGTTAGAGCAGATAGCCTAGTGGTTAGAGGCAGGTAGCCTAGTGGTTAGAGGCAGGTAGCCTAGTGGTTAGAGGCAGGTAGCATAGTGGATAGAGGCAGGTAGCCTAGTGGTTAGGGGCAGGTAGCCTAGTGGTTAGAGCAGGTAGCCTAGTGGTTAGAGCAGGTAGCCTAGTGGTTAGAGGCAGGTAGCCTAGTGGTTTAGAGCAGGTAGCCTAGTGGTTAGAGGCAGGTAGCCTAGTGGTTAGAGGCAGGTAGCCTAGTGGTTAGAGCAGGTAGCCTAGTGGTTAGAGCAGGTAGCCTAGTGGTTAGAGCAGGTAGCCTAGTGGTTAGAGGCAGGTAGCCTAGTGGTTAGAGGCAGGTAGCCTAGTGGTTAGAGGCAGGTAGCCTAGTGGTTAGAGCAGGTAGCCTAGTGGTTAGAGGCAGGTAGCCTAGTGGTTAGAGGCAGGAAGCCTAGTGGTTAGAGGCAGGTAGCCTAGTGGTTAGAGGCAGGTAGCCTAGTGGTTAGAGGCAGGTAGCCTAGTGGTTAGAGCAGGTAGCAGTAGCCTAGTGGTTAGAGGCAGTAGCCTAGTGGTTAGAGGCAGGTAGCCTAGTGGTTAGAGGCAGGTAGCCTAGTGGTTGAGGCAGTTAGCCTAGTGGTTAGAGGCAGGTAGCTAGTGGTTAGAGGCAGGTAGCCTAGTGGTTTAGAGGCAGGTAGCCTAGGGTTAGAGGCAGGTAGCCTAGTGTTAGAGCAGGTAGCCTAGTGGTTAGAGCAGGTAAGCCTAGTGGTTAGAGGCAGGTAGCCTAGTAGCAGCCTTAGAGGGCAGGGTAGCCTAGTGGTTAGAGGGCAGGTAGCCTAGTGGTAGAGGCAGGTAGCCTAGTGTTTAGAGGCAGGTAGCTAGTAGTTAGAGGCAGGTAGCCCTAGTGGTTAGAGGCAGGTAGCCTAGTGGTTAGGACCAGGTAGCCTAGTGGTTAGAGCAGATAGCCTATGGTTAGAGCAGGTAGCTAGTGGTTAGAGGCAGGTAGCCTAGTGGTTAGAGGCAGGTAGCCTAGTGGTTAGAGGCAGGTAGCATAGTGGTTAGAGGCAGGTAGCCTAGTGGTTAGAGCAGGTAGCCTAGTGGTTAGAGCAGGTAGCCTAGTGTTAGAGGCAGGAGCCTAGTGGTTAGAGGCAGGTAGCCTAGTGGTAGAGGCAGGTAGCTAGTGTTAGAGCAGGTAGCCTAGTGGTAGAGGCAGGTAGCCTAGTGTTTAGAGCAGGTAGCCTAGTGGTTAGAGGCAGGTAGCCTAGTGGTTAGAGGCAGGTAGCATAGTGGTTAGAGGCAGGTAGCCTAGTGTTTAGAGCAGGTAGCCTAGTGGTTAGAGGTAGCCTAGTGGTTAGAGCAGTAGACCTAGTGGTTAGAGCAGATTAGCCTAGTGGTTAGAGGCAGGTAGCCTAGTGGTTAGAGGCAGGTAGCCTAGTGGTTAGAGGCAGTAGCCTAGTGGTTAGAGGCAGGTAGCCTAGTGGTTAGAGGCAGGTAGCCTAGTGGTTAGAGCAGGTAGCCTAGTGGTTAGAGCAGGTAGCCTAGTGGTTAGAGGCAGGTAGCCTAGTGGTTTAGAGGCAGGTAGCCTAGTGTTAGAGGCAGGTAAGCCTAGTGGTTAGAGGCAGGTAGTCCTAGTGGTTAGAGGCAGGTAGCCTAGTGGTTAGAGGCAGGTAGCCTAGTGGTTAGAGGCAGGTAGCCTATGGTTAGAGCAGGTAGCCTAGTGGTTAGAGGCAGGAAGCCTAGTGGTTAGAGGCAGGTAGCCTAGTGGTTAGAGGCAGGTAGCCTAGTGGTTAGAGGCAGGTAGCCTAGTGGTTAGAGGCAGGTAGCCTAGTGGTTAGAGCAGGTAGCCTAGTGGTTAGAGCAGGTAGCCTAGTGGTTAGAGCAGATAGCCTAGTGGTTAGAGGCAGGTAGCCTAGTGGTTAGAGGCAGGTAGCCTAGTGGTTAGGGGCAGGTAGCCTAGTGGTTAGAGCAGGTAGCCTAGTGGTTAGAGAGGTAGCCCTAGTGGTTAGAGGCAGGTAGCATAGTGGTTAGAGGCAGGTAGCCTAGTGGTTAGAGGCAGGTAGCCTAGTGTTTAGAGGCAGGTAGCCTAGTGGTTAGAGGCAGGTAGCCTAGTGGTTAGAGGCAGGTAGCCTAGTGGTTAGAGGCAGGTAGCCTAGTGGTTAGAGGCAGGTAGCCTAGTGGTTAGAGGCAGGTAGCCTAGTGGTTAGAGGCAGGTAGCCTAGTGGTTAGAGCAGGTAGCCTAGTGGTTATAGCAGGTAGCCTAGTGGTTAGAGCAGATAGCCTAGTGGTTAGAGGCAGGTAGCCTAGTGGTTAGAGGCAGGTAGCCTAGTGGTTAGAGGCAGGTAGCATAGTGGTTAGAGGCAGGTAGCCTAGTGGTTAGAGGCAGGTAGCCTAGTGGTTAGAGCAGGTAGCCTAGTGGTTAGAGCAGATAGCCTAGTGGTTAGAGGCAGGTAGCCTAGTGGTTTAGAGCAGGTAGCCTAGTGGTTAGAGGCAGGTAGCCTAGTGGTTAGAGGCAGGTAGCCTAGTGGTTAGAGCAGGTAGCCTAGTGGTTAGAGCAGGTAGCCTAGTGGTTAGAGCAGGTAGCCTAGTGGTTAGAGCAGGTAGCCTAGTGGTTAGAGGCAGGTAGCCTAGTGGTTAGAGCAGGTAGCCTAGTGGTTAGAGGCAGGAAGCCTAGTGGTTAGAGGCAGGTAGCCTAGTGGTTAGAGGCAGGTAGCCTAGTGGTTAGAGGCAGGTAGCCTAGTGGTTAGAGGCAGGTAGCCTAGTGGTTAGAGGCAGGTAGCCTAGTGGTTAGAGGCAGGTAGCCTAGTGGTTAG
>NW_024061017.1:0-17827 GCF_016432855.1 Salvelinus namaycush
TAAAAACTCATGAAAATCTTTCAACCTACTACATTCAATAAAAAAGTGCATCAAATTTTCCACCCCCGTACCACAAATATCACATTCTCTTTTAATATCCCTATTTATTTGATGCAAAACCACATTTGTAAAAATCCTATTATGTTTCAATTTAAAATCATTGTCTTCACATTCTATAAAATTATATTTTACATTTACATTCTTCCATATTGATTTTACATCCATGTTTGAAAACACCCTAGACCACACTTTCTCCGCAGCAGGACTTTTTATCTCTTTTAAAATACATTTTCTATAAACCATTTTAACTTTTAGCCCTGATAAATCATGTTTCTCCCCATTACTTTCATAATATAAAACTGGTAAAGCCCTAGATCTTTTGACCACCTCTTTGTTTATTAAAATCACCCACTCCCCGGGAATACATCCTAATATTTTCTTGTACATATTCTCCACAGTAGTTTTACTTATTTCTTCATCTACTTCAACCACATTGTCATATATAGCCTGAAATGGAAGAAACCCAGGAATTACCTCATATGCTATGTCACCTATCTGCCTCATCCCAGCCCTCATAAAATATTTACAAAACAACATCATATTATTGCACTTTATCTTTGGATTTAAAAATATCGGCTGATTTAAAATATTTTCTAAACTGGTACATTCATAATAAATATTTGGTAAAAACCGCCCCCAAGCCTCAAACACTTCTCTGTAAAACAAAGGTATATTACCTAACATTTCCTTCTTCATACTCATCAATAAACCATTGTCCCCCATCCTCCCAACCTCCTGCAAATACTCCTTAAAAAATCTTTTCCATCCATAATCTAATTCCCCATATAAATATTTACGTACCATTTTGACTCTAATTGCTGGTTTTCCTTACACTTAAATCTACCAACTTCAAACCCCCCTCCTCATATCCTGCAATCAAAGTTTTAAAAGCTATTCTCACCCCCTTCCCTTCCCATAAAAAATCAACTACAATTTTATTCATTTCAGATAAAACCCATTCTGGCATATCCAAAACATTCATTACATAAATAAATATTGACATCAACAATGAATTTATGACAATTACTTTCCCTTTTAATTTCAAAGACCTCCCCCTCCACATATTTACCACCTTTCTAACTTTATTTATTACACCACTCCATGTCAAATCCCTAGCTTCCATTTCTTTCACCCCTAAAAACACTCCTAATACCTTAAAATAATCTTTAACCACTTTAAAAGGAAAATTCCCCTCATTAATCTTCCCAATATACATTACTACTGACTTCTCCATGTTAACCTTTGCACCCGATGCTTGTCCATATACTTTAAAACACTCCATCACCCTTTTTACACTACCCTCATCTCTAACTGTTATAGTGGTATCATCTGCGTATTGATGTATCAAACTAAAACCTCCTTGCGGAGTCTCTACACAATTTATAAGATTATCTCTTTTAAGAAATGCTGCTAAAGGTTCTACCGATAAAACGAATAATAAAGCTGATAAAGGACACCCCTGTCTCACAGATCTCTCAAGAATAAAAGAATCGGTTAAAACCCCATTACATTTCACCTTACTTTTTGCCTTCTTATATAATAATTTTATCCATCCTATTATTCTATTACCAAAACCATATTTATCCATTACCCTAAACATAAAATCATGTTAAACCCTATCAAAAGCTTTATTTAAATCTATGCTTTAAAACAATTCCCCCCATCTTATCATGATTCATTTATTTATCACATCTCTAATTGTATTAATTGTATCCGCAATATCTCTACCAGGCACACTATAATTCTGTGTAGGTGCTATAATATCATTTAAAACTTGCTTCATTCTATTTGCCAGTATCTTTGCTAAAATCTTATAATCCGAATTTAATAAACTAAAATGTTTCCACCTTTCGATTGGTCCACAAAGTCTCTTTCACAACTGACTTCAAAGATCTCCATAAGCACAGTCGGTTGACTCAAGTCATCCTTAAGCCTGCCGCCAAGCAACGGTTTATCATTAACAAAGAAATCAGGGTAAAGCGCAAACGACCACTACCATAAATTTTGCATTCGAGATTCCCATATTTGGAAAATTCAAAAGGGGTCAGCCCAGCCAGAGTGGAATGGCTGAGCCCCACACTGGGTCAACCACCTTCTTGATCACAGTATCTCTTCTGCTTAGTGGAGGGCAAGTCTCTCCAGTGCCAACATTTTCCGCTAACGGGAACCACTTTTTGTTGTGATAATATCATATCACATCGACCTGCGTTAAATGCCGTTTAGGAATGCACTTGCACACAGAGTGGTGAAAAAGTAGTTTATTTTGTTTACTAGATTATATCAGTGAACCACTAGATTCCCATCATGCAACACTGTCGAAAAAATCACCAATTACTTTTTAATATCTTAACCTATCTGATATCACAAATGTTTGCGATATGACGAAATACAATCACATTCAGACACACACACACACACACAGACAAATGCATGAAACCAATTGATTTATTATCGATAACATCTCAGATTCTCTTGTGCTTTTGATTTACTCCATAAAAGAAGGGTTGTAATTCCAACATGGAAAACACAGGGCCATCAGACACCAGTCCAGTTCCACTCCTCACCAGCATTATTTCCTTTGATCATTTGAACAGGGCGAGGGAGCACAGAGCACACACAAGCTGCATTCAGTAACAATATTCTTATTTGTCTTATGCATAAAAGGCAGTTGCTCCCTGACAACACAAGGAACTTTGATCGTATTAAAAGGGCAGGGGAGACTAGCCCATAGAAGCTGCATTTAGTCAATTCAGCATCAAATGCTTACTACAAGGCAGTGTTGCTGATGAAATAATGCCACACCCCCTAGTGGACAAAAGGCTTACAGCACCTGGTATTCCCAGGCGGTCTCCCATCCAAGTACTAACCAGGCCCGACCCTGCTTAGCTTCCGAGATCAGACGAGATCGGGCATATTTTTTTTTTTTTTTTTTTTTTTTTTTCTTTTATTATGAAGAAACACATAACATTTACAACATTCAATCAACAATCAAAAGGTTGAACAATTCATCCTTTTACAAAATCAAAAAAAGAAAAGAAAATAAAACCTATTAGAAACACAATCATCCACCAAAACCAATTAATAATTAAAAACAAGTTTTCCATTCGACTCAATTTCAATAAAATTGCTCCCCCACACAAACAATTTTTCAAAATTACATCCACCATATTTATATATTACTTCTATATCTTTCTCTAACATACTTCTAAATAAAACCTCTACACTCACAATTTTCCCTTCATAATGTCCCAAATTCCTTCTTAGTCTTACAGCGTATCTGGCATGACTAAGAACAAAATTCATCAAATTAAAATTAATAACTTTGCTTTTCCCAGTTAAACCAAAAAGAAACAACCTCCTCCACTCAACCCCAGCAACAATCTCTTCTCCCCACTGTTGTACTAAAATCCCCTTTAAAAACTTATGAAACTCATCTAATCTACTACATTCAACAAAAAAGTGCATAAAATTTTCCACCCCCGTACCACAAATATCACATTCTCTTTTAATATCTCTATTTATTTGATGTAAAACCACGTTCGTAAAAATTCTATTATGTTTCATTTTAAAATCATTGTCTTCACATTCTATAGAATTATATTTTACATTTACATTCTTCCATATTGATTTTACATCTATATTTGCAAACACCCTAGACCACACTTTTTCCGAAGCAGGAGTTTTTATCTCTCTTAAAATACATTTTTCATAAACTTTTTTAACTTTCAAACCTGACAAATCATGCTTCTTCCCATTACCTTCATAATATAAAACCGGTAAACCCCTAGCTCTTGTTGCCACCTCTTTATTTATTAAAACACCCCACTCCCCAGGAAGACATCCTAATATTCTCTTATACATGTTCTCCACAGTAGTTCTACTTATTTCATCATTTTCTTCAACCACATTATCAAATATTGCCTGACTTGGAAGGAACCCCGGAATTACCTCATATAAGATGTCCCCAATCTGTCTCATCCCAGCCCTCATAAAATATTTACAAAACAACATCTTATTATTATACTGTATCTTGGGATTTAAAAAAATTGGCTGATTTAAAATATTGTCTAAAATGGTACACTCATAATAAATATTTGGTAAAAACTCCCCCCAAGCCTCAAACACTTCTCTATAAAACAAAGGTATATTACCTAACATTTCCTTTTTCATACACATCAATAAACCATTGTCCCCCATCCTCCCAACCTCCTGCAAATACTCCTTAAAAAATCTTTTCCATCCATAATCTAATTCCCCATATAAATATTTACGTACCATTTTGACTCTAATTGCTGTTTTCCTCACATTTAAATCCACCAACTTCAAGCCCCCCTCCTCATAACCTGCAATCAAAGTTTTAAAAGCTATTTTCACCCCCTTCCCTTCCCATAAAAAATCAACTACAATTTTATTCATTTCAGATAAAACCCATTCTGGCATATCCAAAACATTCATTACATAAATAAAAATTGACATCAACAATGAATTTATGACAATTACTTTCCCTTTTAATTTCAAAGACCTCCCCCTCCACATATTTACCACCTTCCTAACTTTGTTTATAACCCCACTCCATGTCATATCCCTAGCTTCCTGTTCCTTCACCCCTAAAAACACACCTAACACCTTAAAATAATCATTTACCATTTTAAAAGGAAAAATCTCCTCATTAATCTTCCCAACATACATTATTACTGACTTCTCCATATTCACTTTTGCTCCTGAGGCTTTCTCATATACTTTAAAACACTCCATCACCCTTTTAACACTTTCCTCATCTCTAACTGTTATTGTGGTATCGTCTGCATATTGATGAATTAAACTAAAACCTCCTTGCGGAGTCTCTACACAATTTATAAAATGATCTTTTTTAAGGTATGCCGCTAAGGGTTCTACCGATAAAACATACAGTAATGCTGATAAAGGGCACCCCTGTCTCACTGATCTCTCAAGAATAAAAGAATCTGTTAAAACCCCATTACATTTTACCCTACTTTTTGCCTTTCTATATAATAATTTTATCCATCCTATTATTCTATTTCCAAACCCATATTTTTCCAGTACCCTAAACATAAAATCATGTTCCACCCTGTCAAAAGCTTTATTAAAATCTATACTTAAAACAATTCCCCCTCTCTTATCGCTATTCATTTTATTTATCACATCTCTAAGTGTAATGATGGTATCAGCTATGTCTCTTCCAGGCACACTATAATTTTGTGTAGGTGCTATAATATCATTTAAAACCATCTTCATCCTATTCGCCAATATCTTAGCTAAAATCTTATAATCTGAATTTAATAAACTAATTGGCCTATAATTTTCTAATTTCATTTTGCTCCCCTTATTTTTATATAAAACCGATATCAGTCCTGTCACCATGGAGTCTGAAACAGTATTATTATCTTCCATATATTGATACACTTCCATTAAAATCGGTGCTAAAAAACTTTCATACATTTTGTAAAACTCTGCAATTAGTCCATCTACTCCAGGACTTTTATTTATTTGTAATCCCTTAATTGCATCTTTCACTTCATCCACTGTTATCTTCCTATCACATATTTGCTTTTCCTCAACACCAATTTGCACATCCACACTACCTAAAATCTCCTTTACACACTCTTCATCCACCTCCCCTTTCTTAAATAAATCCTTATAAAAATTCTGTACAGTTTCTAATATCTCAACATAATCATTTACCACTTCACCCTTTACATTTTCTATCTCACTAATATATGATTTCGTCTGTTTAGTTTTCTCTAAACCAAGAAAAAAAGACGTACATTTCTCCCCTTCTAAAACATACTTTGCCCTACTTCTAATAGATGCCCCCTTACATTTATCTATTTCACATTTGCTCAATTGTGCCTTTAAATCTAAAAACCTTTCAATATTATAAATAGGATCAATATCACATTTCCTCATTTCTTCATTCAATTTTGCTCTTAAATAATTTTCTTCTCTTGTCATCCTACTCCTTTTCTTCCTTGCATATCTAATACTAAAATCTTTTATTTTTTTCTTAACATTTTCCCACCACTGGCACTTATCATTCCCTTTTTGCTTATCCTCCATTTCATGTTCTATCAAAGATTTAAGTTGTATTCCATATTCCTCATCACCTAGATACCTTGCATTCATACACCACACTCCCCCCCCTTTCCCCTCCCTATCTAACCCCACCGAAAATGTTAACCCAGCATGATCACTAAAAGTTGTAAAAATATACTTAATATCCTTCATAAAATTCCTTAACCCTTCATTTACTAAAACCAGATCTATCCGTGTCTGTTTCAACTCCCCTAAAACCACCTGCCTTCTAGAAAATTCTCTCTTGTACGGATTCTCATCCCTCCATATATCAATCATTCCTTTTTCTATCATCATCTTCTTTAAAACCCCCCTAGATACATCACTTCTAAAAATAGCTCCTCTTGTCATATCCAGTCTATCCATTTTAACATTAAAATCCCCAACTACAATACAGTTTCCCTCACACCATTTTCCTATTTCTAAAAATAAATCTTTGCGCTCTATTTCAGTATTAGGCGCATAAATATTTATAATTCTAAAAACCCTACTCATATATTCAAAATCTACAATTAAAATCCTCCCATTATTATCATTATATATCTGTTTCACATTATCCACCACATCCTTCCTCAATAAAATAGCAACCCCACTTGAATTCCCCCTGCCATTGTTAACAAAAATAAAATCTCTCCATATTTTTTTTACTTCTAAAATACATACATTGTCCCAATGTGTTTCTTGCAGGCATAAAATATCCGAATTCTTCATTTTAACTATTCTTTGAAATTTTTCCATTGTTCTTAAACCATTCGCATTGATTGACATACAATTAACCATTCCAATAAATAATAATAAGAAAATATATTTTCTCATTTTCCTCTACCTTTTGTCATGTTTTCTTCCTTTTTCGTCCTTTTTCACCTCCAACGCCACTTTCCTCTTCCTGTAGCTTACCCTTGCTCTATCAATCTTTTCCATGTCTTCTGAATCTGAAATTGCCTCTAAATCCATCTCTTCCAACCAACTCGAATTCTTCTTTCCTGTGCCTGTTGTGCTGCTTGTATCCATTTGCGTCTCCTGTATAGTTGTCAGCATCCCACTCCCCTCCACTTCACCTCCTTCCGAAGCACCCACATAGCCCGAGGCCCCCCCCAAAAACTGTGAGTCCCCAGTGCCTCCACCCATCCCACTCCCGTCCTCCTCCTGAAAACTCCCTCTTCTTATCTCTGAATCCATACTGCCTCCTATTTCCTCCGTCTTCTGTTCCATCTTTTCCCCTCTTCTTTTCTCCGTCTCTCCTCCCTCCACCACGTCTTCTCCTCCATCGTCTTCTTCTACTCGGGGTGATACATCAGCCTCCACAAAAAGATCCTGGCTCCCCTCCTCATTCACAACCTCTCCACATTTGCACTCGTCAGCTCTCATGCGACATCCTTCGCAAAATGCCCTTTCCTTTCCACCTACACATTCTCTTGCATAATGCCCTTGCTTCCCGCACTTATAACATTTAAATTCAGGGCAGTCCTTCACAATATGCCCAGGCTGAATACAAAGCCTACAAACTCTGACCTGCTTATCATGCATGACTCTAAAGTACTCTCCACCTTCAAGCGTATCAAACTTTGTAGAGTACGGCAGTGATTTCACAGTATCAGTGAATTTGACTTTGCAGTATCTCGTGCCATCTGCTATATCCGTGCCTGGCCAAACTCTCCTCCTGATTTCAGAGACTGCTGATACACCCCAGCTACATAGCTTGCCCAATATAGCACTGTCTTCCATGTATACAGGCAGATTCATGAACGACACCACCACTTCCTTCACATTAATATCTCTCGCCAGTATCTTGGTGTCCTTTATTCGTATTCCATCCATTAGCCGTTCTTTTCCTTTTTCATTCCTCATCGTAACTTCATACTTCTTTTCTCCTTTCATTCGGCATCCCACCACCTCTCCACACACCTCCTTAATTGCTCTTAGTAGTTCCATTGTCGTCACTTTGTCTTCTCCTTCCAACTCAATTGCCACCGTGTATTCTTTTCCATATTTCATTCCTTCTTTATCTTCATTTTTCTTCCGTTGCGCATTTTCGTTGTCCTTTTCCATTCCGTTTGTCGTTGCCATGTTGTCCGTCATAATATATCAAAAAATGGGTCCAAAAAAGGCTCTCCCCCAAGCAGAAAACCTGCAAGGGGGAAGACTAACCAAACTTTAAACTATTCAACTGAAGAAAATAATAAATTATATTGCAAAAACCAATTAATTAACAAAAATAGCTCTCGAGCAAACACTCTCCAGCAAACACTCACTCACAGCTCAGACACTCGCACCTGTCGTCACTTCTCCAATCAGGATGGGCGTATTCAGGCTGGTATGGCCGTAAGCGAAGGTACATCTCTTGGTACACCATATAAAGTCAAAGTGAGTCTGATAAACAGACATTGCATTCTCACCAATTAGATAAGCAGCTTGAACTTTGGCTCACTCAAAAAGTGGAAGAAATTACATATACTGTAGCCATCACTTTTTAGCACAGATAGTTGGATGAAATACAAACAAACCTTGCTAACATTTCAAAGCGAGGGCACATATTTCAGCCTTGTGGGAAAAAACGGACAAATACAATGACTTCTGACAAATACATCATCAGCAACAGTTTCCCATGCAGCTATCCTACTAGCCACAATAAATACACAAAAGCTCTGGATGTTGAAAACCTATTGCATTGTTCTGTGCTAAGGAGGAACGCATGTATGGACAATTTCATATTGGAAGCGCATGGGGCGCGTATGACACATCATGACCGGGGGGGGTTAGAGTGGCTTCTCAACTATCTCTTGATTGAAGTACCAGCGTGGCATAAATACAATGCTGCATTTCGCAACATAATGTTTCGACAAAATGCCAACAATGTTTTGCTACAAACAAATGTTTCCACCTTTCGATTGGTCCACAAAGTCTCTTTCACAACTGACTTCAAAGATCTCCATAAGCACAGTCGGTTGACTCAAGTCATCCTTAAGCCTGCCGCCAAGCAACGGTTTATCATTAACAAAGATATCAGGGTAAAGCGCAAACGACCACTACCATAAATTTTGCAAACGACCACTACCATAAATTTTGCATTCGAGATTCCCACATTTGGAAAATTCAAAAGGGGTCAGCCCAGCCAGAGTGGAATGGCTGAGCCCCACACTGGGTCAACCACCTTCTTGATCACAGTATCTCTTCTGCTTAGTGGAGGGCAAGTCTCTCCAGTGCCAACATTTTCCGCTAACGGGAACCACTTTTTGTTGTGATAATATCATATCACATCGACCTGCGTTAAATGCCGTTTAGGAATGCACTTGCACACAGAGTGGTGAAAAAGTAGTTTATTTTGTTTACTAGATTATATCAGTGAACCACTAGATTCCCATCATGCAACACTGTCGAAAAAATCACCAATTACTTTTTAATATCTTAACCTATCTGATATCACAAATGTTTGCGATATGACGAAATACAATCACATTCAGACACACACACACACACACAGACAAATGCATGAAACCAATTGATTTATTATCGATAACATCTCAGATTCTCTTGTGCTTTTGATTTACTCCATAAAAGAAGGGTTGTAATTCCAACATGGAAAACACAGGGCCATCAGACACCAGTCCAGTTCCACTCCTCACCAGCATTATTTCCTTTGATCATTTGAACAGGGCGAGGGAGCACAGAGCACACACAAGCTGCATTCAGTAACAATATTCTTATTTGTCTTATAAATAAAAGGCAGTTGCTCCCTGACAACACAAGGAACTTTGATCGTATTAAAAGGGCAGGGGAGACTAGCCCATAGAAGCTGCATTTAGTCAATTCAGCATCAAATGCTTACTACAAGGCAGTGTTGCTGATGAAATAATGCCACACCCCCTAGTGGACAAAAGGCTTACAGCACCTGGTATTCCCAGGCGGTCTCCCATCCAAGTACTAACCAGGCCCGACCCTGCTTAGCTTCCGAGATCAGACGAGATCGGGCATATTCAGGCTGGTATGGCCGTAAGCGAAGGTACATCTCTTGGTACACCATATAAAGTCAAAGTGAGTCTGATAAACAGACATTGCATTCTCACCAATTAGATAAGCAGCTTGAACTTTGGCTCACTCAAAAAGTGGAAGAAATTACATATACTGTAGCCATCACTTTTTAGCACAGATAGTTGGATGAAATACAAACAAACCTTGCTAACATTTCAAAGCGAGGGCACATATTTCAGCCTTGTGGGAAAAAACGGACAAATACAATGACTTCTGACAAATACATCATCAGCAACAGTTTCCCATGCAGCTATCCTACTAGCCACAATAAATACACAAAAGCTCTGGATGTTGAAAACCTATTGCATTGTTCTGTGCTAAGGAGGAACGCATGTATGGACAATTTCATATTGGAAGCGCATGGGGCGTATGACACATCATGACCGGGGGGGGGTTAGAGTGGCTTCTCAACTATCTCCTGATTGAAGTACCAGCGTGGCATAAATACAATGCTGCATTTCGCAACATAATGTTTCGACAAAATGCCAACAATATTTTGCTACAAACAAATGTTTCCACCTTTCGATTGGTCCACAAAGTCTCCTTCACAACTGACTTCAAAGATCTCCATAAGCACAGTCAGTTGACTCAAGTCATCCTTAAGCCTGCCGCCAAGCAACAGTTTATCATTAACAAAGACATCAGGGTAAAGCTCAAACGAGCACTACCATAAATTTTGCAATCGGATTCCCACATTTGGAAAATTCGCAAGGGGTCAGCACAGCCAGAGTGCAATGGCTGAGCCCCACACCGGGTGAACCACCTTCTTGATCACGGTATCTCTTCTGCTTAGTGGAGGAAAAGTGTCTCCAGTGCCAACATTTTCCGCTAACGGTAACCACTTTGTGTTCTGATAATATCATATCACATCGACCTGCGTTAAATGCCGTTTAGGAATGCACTTGCACACAGAGTAGTGAAAAAGTAGTTTATTTTGTTTACTAGATTATATCAGTGAACCACTAGATTCCCATCATGCAACACTGTCGAAAAAATCACCAATTACTTTTTAATATCTTAACCCTATCTGATATCACAAATGTTTGCGATATGACGAAATACAATCACATTCAGACACACACACACACACACAGACAAATGCATGAAACCAATTGATTTATTATCGATAACATCTCAGATTCTCTTGTGCTTTTGATTTACTCCATAAAAGAAGGGTTGTAATTCCAACATGGAAAACACAGGGCCATCAGACACCAGTCCAGTTCCACTCCTCACCAGCATTATTTCCTTTGATCATTTGAACAGGGCGAGGGAGCACAGAGCACACACAAGCTGCATTCAGTAACAATATTCTTATTTGTCTTATGCATAAAAGGCAGTTGCTCCCTGACAACACAAGGAACTTTGATCGTATTAAAAGGGCAGGGGAGACTAGCCCATAGAAGCTGCATTTAGTCAATTCAGCATCAAATGCTTACTACAAGGCAGTGTTGCTGATGAAATAATGCCACACCCCCTAGTGGACAAAAGGCTTACAGCACCTGGTATTCCCAGGCGGTCTCCCATCCAAGTACTAACCAGGCCCGACCCTGCTTAGCTTCCGAGATCAGACGAGATCGGGCATATTCAGGCTGGTATGGCCGTAAGCGAAGGTACATCTCTTGGTACACCATATAAAGTCAAAGTGAGTCTGATAAACAGACATTGCATTCTCACCAATTAGATAAGCAGCTTGAACTTTGGCTCACTCAAAAAGTGGAAGAAATTACATATACTGTAGCCATCACTTTTTAGCACAGATAGTTGGATGAAATACAAACAAACCTTGCTAACATTTCAAAGCGAGGGCACATATTTCAGCCTTGTGGGAAAAAACGGACAAATACAATGACTTCTGACAAATACATCATCAGCAACAGTTTCCCATGCAGCTATCCTACTAGCCACAATAAATACACAAAAGCTCTGGATGTTGAAAACCTATTGCATTGTTCTGTGCTAAGGAGGAACGCATGTATGGACAATTTCATATTGGAAGCGCATGGGGCGCGTATGACACATCATGACCGGGGGGGGGGGTTAGAGTGGCTTCTCAACTATCTCCTGATTGAAGTACCAGCGTGGCATAAATACAATGCTGCATTTCGCAACATAATGTTTCGACAAAATGCCAACAATATTTTGCTACAAACAAATGTTTCCACCTTTCGATTGGTCCACAAAGTCTCCTTCACAACTGACTTCAAAGATCTCCATAAGCACAGTCAGTTGACTCAAGTCATCCTTAAGCCTGCCGCCAAGCAACAGTTTATCATTAACAAAGACATCAGGGTAAAGCTCAAACGAGCACTACCATAAATTTTGCAATCGGATTCCCACATTTGGAAAATTCGCAAGGGGTCAGCACAGCCAGAGTGCAATGGCTGAGCCCCACACCGGGTGAACCACCTTCTTGATCACGGTATCTCTTCTGCTTAGTGGAGGAAAAGTGTCTCCAGTGCCAACATTTTCCGCTAACGGTAACCACTTTGTGTTCTGATAATATCATATCACATCGACCTGCGTTAAATGCCGTTTAGGAATGCACTTGCACACAGAGTAGTGAAAAAGTAGTTTATTTTGTTTACTAGATTATATCAGTGAACCACTAGATTCCCATCATGCAACACTGTCGAAAAAATCACCAATTACTTTTTAATATCTTAACCCATCTGATATCACAAATGTTTGCGATATGACGAAATACAATCACATTCAGACACACACACACACACACAGACAAATGCATGAAACCAATTGATTTATTATCGATAACATCTCAGATTCTCTTGTGCTTTTGATTTACTCCATAAAAGAAGGGTTGTAATTCCAACATGGAAAACACAGGGCCATCAGACACCAGTCCAGTTCCACTCCTCACCAGCATTATTTCCTTTGATCATTTGAACAGGGCGAGGGAGCACAGAGCACACACAAGCTGCATTCAGTAACAATATTCTTATTTGTCTTATGCATAAAAGGCAGTTGCTCCCTGACAACACAAGGAACTTTGATCGTATTAAAAGGGCAGGGGAGACTAGCCCATAGAAGCTGCATTTAGTCAATTCAGCATCAAATGCTTACTACAAGGCAGTGTTGCTGATGAAATAATGCCACACCCCCTAGTGGACAAAAGGCTTACAGCACCTGGTATTCCCAGGCGGTCTCCCATCCAAGTACTAACCAGGCCCGACCCTGCTTAGCTTCCGAGATCAGACGAGATCGGGCATATTCAGGCTGGTATGGCCGTAAGCGAAGGTACATCTCTTGGTACACCATATAAAGTCAAAGTGAGTCTGATAAACAGACATTGCATTCTCACCAATTAGATAAGCAGCTTGAACTTTGGCTCACTCAAAAAGTGGAAGAAATTACATATACTGTAGCCATCACTTTTTAGCACAGATAGTTGGATGAAATACAAACAAACCTTGCTAACATTTCAAAGCGAGGGCACATATTTCAGCCTTGTGGGAAAAAACGGACAAATACAATGACTTCTGACAAATACATCATCAGCAACAGTTTCCCATGCAGCTATCCTACTAGCCACAATAAATACACAAAAGCTCTGGATGTTGAAAACCTATTGCATTGTTCTGTGCTAAGGAGGAACGCATGTATGGACAATTTCATATTGGAAGCGCATGGGCGCGTATGACACATCATGACCGGGGGGGGGTTAGAGTGGCTTCTCAACTATCTCCTGATTGAAGTACCAGCGTGGCATAAATACAATGCTGCATTTCGCAACATAATGTTTCGACAAAATGCCAACAATATTTTGCTACAAACAAATGTTTCCACCTTTCGATTGGTCCACAAAGTCTCCTTCACAACTGACTTCAAAGATCTCCATAAGCACAGTCAGTTGACTCAAGTCATCCTTAAGCCTGCCGCCAAGCAACAGTTTATCATTAACAAAGACATCAGGGTAAAGCTCAAACGAGCACTACCATAAATTTTGCAATCGGATTCCCACATTTGGAAAATTCGCAAGGGGTCAGCACAGCCAGAGTGCAATGGCTGAGCCCCACACCGGGTGAACCACCTTCTTGATCACGGTATCTCTTCTGCTTAGTGGAGGAAAAGTGTCTCCAGTGCCAACATTTTCCGCTAACGGTAACCACTTTGTGTTCTGATAATATCATATCACATCGACCTGCGTTAAATGCCGTTTAGGAATGCACTTGCACACAGAGTAGTGAAAAAGTAGTTTATTTTGTTTACTAGATTATATCAGTGAACCACTAGATTCCCATCATGCAACACTGTCGAAAAAATCACCAATTACTTTTTAATATCTTAACCCATCTGATATCACAAATGTTTGCGATATGACGAAATACAATCACATTCAGACACACACACACACACAGACAAATGCATGAAACCAATTGATTTATTATCGATAACATCTCAGATTCTCTTGTGCTTTTGATTTACTCCATAAAAGAAGGGTTGTAATTCCAACATGGAAAACACAGGGCCATCAGACACCAGTCCAGTTCCACTCCTCACCAGCATTATTTCCTTTGATCATTTGAACAGGGCGAGGGAGCACAGAGCACACACAAGCTGCATTCAGTAACAATATTCTTATTTGTCTTATGCATAAAAGGCAGTTGCTCCCTGACAACACAAGGAACTTTGATCGTATTAAAAGGGCAGGGGAGACTAGCCCATAGAAGCTGCATTTAGTCAATTCAGCATCAAATGCTTACTACAAGGCAGTGTTGCTGATGAAATAATGCCACACCCCCTAGTGGACAAAAGGCTTACAGCACCTGGTATTCCCAGGCGGTCTCCCATCCAAGTACTAACCAGGCCCGACCCTGCTTAGCTTCCGAGATCAGACGAGATCGGGCATATTCAGGCTGGTATGGCCGTAAGCGAAGGTACATCTCTTGGTACACCATATAAAGTCAAAGTGAGTCTGATAAACAGACATTGCATTCTCACCAATTAGATAAGCAGCTTGAACTTTGGCTCACTCAAAAAGTGGAAGAAATTACATATACTGTAGCCATCACTTTTTAGCACAGATAGTTGGATGAAATACAAACAAACCTTGCTAACATTTCTAAAGCGAGGGCACATATTTCAGCCTTGTGGGAAAAAAACGGACAAATACAATGACTTCTGACAAATACATCATCAGCAACAGTTTCCCATGCAGCTATCCTACTAGCCACAATAAATACACAAAAGCTCTGGATGTTGAAAACCTATTGCATTGTTCTGTGCTAAGGAGGAACGCATGTATGGACAATTTCATATTGGAAGCGCATGGGGCGCGTATGACACATCATGACCGGGGGGGGGTTAGAGTGGCTTCTCAACTATCTCCTGATTGAAGTACCAGCGTGGCATAAATACAATGCTGCATTTCGCAACATAATGTTTCGACAAAATGCCAACAATATTTTGCTACAAACAAATGTTTCCACCTTTCGATTGGTCCACAAAGTCTCCTTCACAACTGACTTCAAAGATCTCCATAAGCACAGTCAGTTGACTCAAGTCATCCTTAAGCCTGCCGCCAAGCAACAGTTTATCATTAACAAAGACATCAGGGTAAAGCTCAAACGAGCACTACCATAAATTTTGCAATCGGATTCCCACATTTGGAAAATTCGCAAGGGGTCAGCACAGCCAGAGTGCAATGGCTGAGCCCCACACCGGGTGAACCACCTTCTTGATCACGGTATCTCTTCTGCTTAGTGGAGGAAAAGTGTCTCCAGTGCCAACATTTTCCGCTAACGGTAACCACTTTGTGTTCTGATAATATCATATCACATCGACCTGCGTTAAATGCCGTTTAGGAATGCACTTGCACACAGAGTAGTGAAAAAGTAGTTTATTTTGTTTACTAGATTATATCAGTGAACCACTAGATTCCCATCATGCAACACTGTCGAAAAAATCACCAATTACTTTTTAATATCTTAACCCATCTGATATCACAAATGTTTGCGATATGACGAAATACAATCACATTCAGACACACACACACACACACAGACAAATGCATGAAACCAATTGATTTATTATCGATAACATCTCAGATTCTCTTGTGCTTTTGATTTACTCCATAAAAGAAGGGTTGTAATTCCAACATGGAAAACACAGGGCCATCAGACACCAGTCCAGTTCCACTCCTCACCAGCATTATTTCCTTTGATCATTTGAACAGGGCGAGGGAGCACAGAGCACACACAAGCTGCATTCAGTAACAATATTCTTATTTGTCTTATGCATAAAAGGCAGTTGCTCCCTGACAACACAAGGAACTTTGATCGTATTAAAAGGGCAGGGGAGACTAGCCCATAGAAGCTGCATTTAGTCAATTCAGCATCAAATGCTTACTACAAGGCAGTGTTGCTGATGAAATAATGCCACACCCCCTAGTGGACAAAAGGCTTACAGCACCTGGTATTCCCAGGCGGTCTCCCATCCAAGTACTAACCAGGCCCGACCCTGCTTAGCTTCCGAGATCAGACGAGATCGGGCATATTTTTTTTTTTCTCTTTTATTATGAAGAAACACATAACATTTACAACATTCAATCAACAATCAAAAGGTTGAACAATTCATCCTTTTACAAAATCAAAAAAAGAAAAGAAAATAAAACCTATTAGAAACACAATCATCCACCAAAACCAATTAATAATTAAAAACAAGTTTTCCATTCGACCTCAATTTCAATAAAATTGCTCCCCCACACAAACAATTTTTCAAAATTACATCCACCATATTTATATATTACTTCTATATCTTTCTCTAACATACTTCTAAATAAAACCTCTACACTCACAATTTTCCCTTCATAATGTCCCAATTCCTTCTTAGTCTTACAGCGTATCTGGCATGACTAAGAACAAAATTCATCAAATTAAAATTAATAACTTTGCTTTTCCCAGTTAAACCAAAAAGAAACAACCTCCTCCACTCAACCCCAGCAACAATCTCTTCTCCCCACTGTTGTACTAAAATCCCCTTTAAAAACTTATGAAACTCATCTAACTCTACTACATTCAACAAAAAAAGTGCATAAAATGTTCCACCCCCGTACCGACAAATATCACATTCTCTTTTAATATCTCTATTATTTGATGTTAAAACCACGTTCGTAAAAATTCTATTATGTTTCATTTTAAAATCATTGTCTTCACATTCTATAGAATTATATTTACATTTACATTCTTCCATATTGATTTACATCTATATTTGCAAACACCCTAGACCACACTTTTTCCGAAGCAGGAGTTTTTATCTCTTAAAATACATTTTTCATAAACTTTTTTAACTTTCAAACTGACAAATCATGCTTCTTCCCATTACCTTCATAATATAAAACCGGTAAACCCCTAGCTCTTGTTGCCACCTCTTTATTTATTAAACACCCCACTCCCCAGGAAGACATCCTAATATTCTCTTATACATGTTCTCCACAGTAGTTCTACTTATTTCATCATTTTCTTCAACCACATTATCAAATATTGCCTGACTTGGAAGGAACCCCGGAATTACCTCATATAAGATGTCCCCAATCTGTCTCATCCCAGCCCTCATAAAATATTTACAAAACAACTCTTATTATACTGTATCTTGGGATTTAAAAAATTGGCTGATTTAAAATATT
>NW_024061018.1:0-17816 GCF_016432855.1 Salvelinus namaycush
CCTTAGTCACTGTTCTAGTTGACCTCCACCCAGTACCCTGCCTTGAACCTTAGTCACTGTTCTAGCTGACCTCCACCCAGTCCCCCGGCCACTGAAACCTAAATCACTGTTCTAGTTGATCTCCACCCAGTACCCTGCCCTGAACCTTAGTCACTGTTCTAGTTGACCTCCACCAGTACCCTGCCTTGAACCTTAGTCACTGTTCTAGCTGGACCTCCAACCCAGTACCTGCCCTGAACCTTAGTCACTGTTCTAGTTGACCTCCAACCAGTACCCTGCCCTGACCTTAGTCACTGTTCAAGCTAGGCCTCCACCAGTACCCTGCCCTGAACCTTAGTCACTGTTTCTAGCTGACATCCACCCAGTACCTGCCCTGAACCTTAGTCACTGTTCTAGCTGACCTCCACCCAGTACCCTGCACTGAACCTTAGTCACTGTTCTAGTTGATATCCACCCAGTACCCTGCCCTGAACCTTAGTCAACTATTCTAGCTGACCTCCACCCAGTACCATGCCCTGAACCTTAGTCACTGTTCTAGTTGACCTCCACCCAGGACCCTGCCCTGAACCTTAGTCACTGTTCTAGTTGACCTCCACCCAGTACCCTGCCCTGAACCTTAGTCACTATTCTAGCTGACCTCCACCCTGTACCCTGTCTTGAACCTTAGTCACTGTTCTAGATGACCTCCACCCAGTACCCTGCCCTGAACCTTAGTCACTGTTCTAGCTGACCTCCACCCAGTACCCTGTCTTGAACCTTAGTCACTGTTCTATTTGACCTCCACCCAGTACCCTGCCCTGAACCTTAGTCACTGTTCTAGTTGACCTACACCCAGTACCCTGCCCTGAACCTTAGTCACTGTTCAAGCTCACCTCCACCCAGTACCCTGCCCTGAACCTTAGTCACTGTTCTAGTTGACCTCCACCCAGTACCCTGCCCTGAACCTTAGTCACTGTTCTAGCTGACATCCACCCAGTACCCTGCCCTGAACCTTAGTCACTGTTCTAGTTGACCTCCACCCAGTACCCTGCCCTGAACCTTAGTCACTGTTCTAGCTGACCTCCACCCAGGACCCTGCCTTGAACCTTAGTCACTGTTCTAGCTGACCTCCACCCAGTACCCTGCCCTGGACCTTAGTCACTGTTCTAGTTGACCTCCACCCAGTACCCTGCCCTAAACCTTAGTCACTGTTCTAGCTGACCTCCACCCAGGACCCTGCCCTGAACCTTAGTCACTGTTCTAGCTGGCCTCCACCCAGGACCCTGCCCTGAACCTTAGTCACTGTTCTAGTTGACCTCCACCCAGTACCCTGTCTTGAACCTTAGTCACTGTTCTAGATGACCTCCACCCAGTACCCTGCCCTGAACCTTAGTCACTGTTCTAGCTGACCTCCACCCAGTACCCTGCCCTGAACCTTAGTCACTGTTCTAGTTGACCTCCACCCAGTACCCTGCCCTGAACCTTAGTCACTGTTCTAGCTGACCTCCACCCAGTACCCTGCCCTGAACCTTAGTCACTGTTCTAGTTGACCTCCACCCAGTACCCTGCCCTGAACCTTAGTCACTGTTCAAGCTGGCCTTCACCCAGTACCCTGCCCTGAACCTTAGTCACTGTTCTAGCTGACATCCACCCAGTACCCTGCCCTGAACCTTAGTCACTGTTCTAGCTGACCTCCACCCAGTACCCTGCACTGAACCTTAGTCACTGTTCTAGTTGATATCCACCCAGTACCCTGCCCTGAACCTTAGTCACTATTCTAGCTGACCTCCACCCAGTACCCTGCCCTGAACCTTAGTCACTGTTCTAGTTGACCTCCACCCAGGACCCTGCCCTGAACCTTAGTCACGGTTCTAGTTGACCTCCACCCAGTACCCTGCCCTGAACCTTAGTCACTATTCTAGCTGACCTCCACCCAGTACCCTGTCTTGAACCTTAGTCACTGTTCTAGATGACCTCCACCCAGTACCCTGCCCTGAACCTTAGTCACTGTTCTAGCTGACCTCCACCCAGTACCCTGTCTTGAACCTTAGTCACTGTTCTAGTTGACCTCCACCCAGTACCCTGCCCTGAACCTTAGTCACTGTTCTAGTTGACCTCCACCCAGTACCCTGCCCTGAACCTTAGTCACTGTTCAAGCTCACCTCCACCCAGTACCCTGCCCTGAACCTTAGTCACTGTTCTAGTTGACCTCCACCCAGTACCCTGCCCTGAACCTTAGTCACTGTTCTAGTTGACCTCCACCCAGTACCCTGCCCTGAACCTTAGTCACTGTTCTAGTTGACCTCCACCCAGTACCCTGCCCTGAACCTTAGTCACTGTTCTAGCTGACCTCCACCCAGTACCCTGCCCTGGACCTTAGTCACTGTTCTAGCTGACCTCCACCCAGTACCCTGCCCTGAACCTTAGTCACTGTTCTAGTTGACCTCCACCCAGTACCCTGCCCTGAACCTTAGTCACTGTTCTAGCTGACCTCCACCCAGGACCCTGCCTTGAACCTTAGTCACTGTTCTAGCTGACCTCCACCCAGTACCCTGCCCTGGACCTTAGTCACTGTTCTAGTTGACCTCCACCCAGTACCCTGCCCTAAACCTTAGTCACTGTTCTAGCTGACCTCCACCCAGGACCCTGCCCTGAACCTTAGTCACTATTCTAGCTGACCTCCACCCAGTACCCTGCCCTGAACCTTAGTCACTGTTCTAGCTGACCTCCACCCAGTACCCTGCCCTGGACCTTAGGCACTGTTCTAGCTGGCTTCCACCCAGGACCCTGCCCTAAACCTTAGTCACTGTTCTAGCTGGCCTCCACCCAGTACCCTGCCCTGAACCTTAGTCACTGTTCTAGCTGACCTACACCCAGGACCCTGCCCTGAACCTTAGTCACTATTCTAGTTGACCTACACCCAGTACCCTGTCCCAAACCTTAGTCACTGTTCTAGCTGACTTCCACCCAGGACCCTGCCCTGAACCTTAGTCACTGTTCTAGCTGGCCTCCACCCAGTACCCTTCCCTGAACCTTAGTCACTGTTCTAGCTGACATCCACCCAGTACCCTGCCCTGAACCTTAGTCGCTGTTCTAGTTGACCTCCACCCAGTACCCTGCCCTGAACCTTAGTCACTGTTGTAGCTGACATCCACCCAGTACCCTGCCCGGAACTTTAGTTACTGTTCTAGTTGACCTCCACCCAGTACCCTGCCCTGAACCTTACTCA
Source organism: Salvelinus namaycush (assembly GCF_016432855.1). Lineage (NCBI taxonomy): Eukaryota > Metazoa > Chordata > Actinopteri > Salmoniformes > Salmonidae > Salvelinus > Salvelinus namaycush. The sequence continues at coordinate 3,209 of NW_024061018.1, forward strand.
CTGTTCTTGCTGACCTCCACCCAGGACCCTGTCCTGAACCTTAGTCACTGTTCTAGTTGACCTCCACCCAGTACCCTTCCCTGAACCTTAGTCACTGTTCTAGCTGACATCCACCCAGTACCCTGCCCTGAACCTTAGTCACTGTTCTAGTTGACCTCCACCCAGGACCCTGCCCTGAACCTTAGTCACTGTTCTAGTTGACCTCCACCCAGTACCCTGTCCTGAACCTTAGTCACTGTTCTAGTTGACCTCCACCCAGTACCCTGCCCTGAACCTTAGTCACTGTTCAAGCTGGCCTCCACCCAGTACCCTGCCCTGGACCTTAGTCACTGTTCAAGCTGGCCTCCACCCAGTACCCTGTCCTGAACCTTAGTCACTGTTCTAGTTGACCTCCACCCAGTACCCTGCCCTGAACCTTAGTCACTGTTCTAGCTGACCTCCACCCAGTACCCTGCCCTGAACCTTAGTCACTGTTCTAGTTGACCTCCACCCAGTACCCTGCCCTGAACCTTAGTCACTGTTCTAGTTGACCTCCACCCAGTACCCTGCCCTGAACCTTAGTCACTGTTCTAGCTGACCACCCAGTACCCTGCCCTGAACCTTAGTCACTGTTCTAGCTGGCCTCCACCAAGTACCCTGTCTTGAACCTTAGTCACTGTTCTAGCTGACCTCCACCCAGTACCCTGTCTTGAACCTTAGTCACTGTTCTAGCTGACCTCCACCCAGTACCCTGCCCTGAACCTTAATCACTGTTCTAGTTGATCTCCACCCAGTACCCTGCCCTGAACCTTAGTCACTGTTCTAGTTGACCTCCACCCAGTACCCTGCCTTGAACCTTAGTCACTGTTCTAGCTGACCTCCACCCAGTACCCTGCCCTGAACCTTAGTCACTGTTCTAGTTGACCTCCACCCAGTACCCTGCCCTGAACCTTAGTCACTGTTCAAGCTGGCCTCCACCCAGTACCCTGCCCTGAACCTTAGTCACTGTTCTAGCTGACATCCACCCAGTACCCTGCCCTGAACCTTAGTCACTGTTCTAGCTGACCTCCACCCAGTACCCTGCACTGAACCTTAGTCACTGTTCTAGTTGATATCCACCCAGTACCCTGCCCTGAACCTTAGTCACTATTCTAGCTGACCTCCACCCAGTACCCTGCCCTGAACCTTAGTCACTGTTCTAGTTGACCTCCACCCAGGACCCTGCCCTGAACCTTAGTCACTGTTCTAGTTGACCTCCACCCAGTACCCTGCCCTGAACCTTAGTCACTATTCTAGCTGACCTCCACCCTGTACCCTGTCTTGAACCTTAGTCACTGTTCTAGATGACCTCCACCCAGTACCCTGCCCTGAACCTTAGTCACTGTTCTAGCTGACCTCCACCCAGTACCCTGTCTTGAACCTTAGTCACTGTTCTATTTGACCTCCACCCAGTACCCTGCCCTGAACCTTAGTCACTGTTCTAGTTGACCTCCACCCAGTACCCTGCCCTGAACCTTAGTCACTGTTCTAGCTGACCTCCACCCAGTACCCTGCCCTGAAGCTTAGCCACTGTTCTAGTTGACCTACACCCAGTACCCTGCCCTAAACCTTAGTCACTGTTCTAGCTGACTTCCACCCAGTACCCTGCCCTAAACCTTAGTCACTGTTCTAGCTGACCTCCACCCAGTACCCTGCCCTGAACCTTAGTCACTGTTCTAGTTGGCATCCACCCAGTACCCTTCCCTGAACCTTAGTCACTGTTCTAGCTGACCTCCACCCAGTACCCTGCCCTGAACCTTAGTCAATGTTCTAGCTGACCTCCACCCAGTACCCTGCCCTGGACCTTAGTCACTGTTCTTGCTGACCTCCACCCAGTACCCTGCCCTGAACCGTAGTCACTGTTCTAGTTGACCTCCACCCAGTACCCTGCCCTGAACCTTAGTCACTGTTCTAGCTGACCTCCACCCAGTACCCTGCCCTGAAACGTAGTCACTGTTCTAGCTGACCTCCACCCAGTACCCTGTCCTGAACCTTAGTCACTGTTCTAGCTGGCCTCCACCCAGGACCCTGCCCTGAACCTTAGTCACTGTTCTAGCTGACCTCCACCCAGTACCCTGCCCTGAACCTTAGTCACTGTTCTAGCTGACCTCCACCCAGTACCCTGCCCTGGACCTTAGGCACTGTTCTAGCTGGCTTCCACCCAGGACCCTGCCCTAAACCTTAGTCACTGTTCTAGCTGGCCTCCACCCAGTACCCTGCCCTGAACCTTAGTCACTGTTCTAGCTGGCCTCCATCCAGTACCCTGCCCTGAACCTTAGTCACTGTTCTAGCTGACCTCCACCCAGTACCCTGCCCTGAACCTTAGTCACTGTTCTAGCTGACCTACACCCAGGACCCTGCCCTGAACCTTAGTCACTATTCTAGCTGACCTCCACCCAGTACCCTGTCCTGAACCTTAGTCACTGTTCTAGTTGACCTCCACCCAGGACCCTGCCCTGAACCTTAGTCACTGTTTTAGTTGACCTCCACCCAGGACCCTGCCCTGAACCTTAGTCACTATTCTAGCTGACCTCCACCCAGTACCCTGCCCTGAACCTTAGTCACTGTTCTAGCTGACATCCACCCAGTACCCTGCCCTGAACCTTAGTCACTGTTCTAGTTGACCTCCACCCAGTACCCTGCCCTGAACCTTAGTCACTGTTCTAGCTGACCTCCACCCAGTACCCTGCCCTGGACCTTAGTCACTGTTCTAGCTGACCTCCACCCAGTACCCTGCCCTGAACCTTAGTCACTGTTCTAGTTGACCTCCACCCAGTACCCTGCCCTGAACCTTAGTCACTGTTCTTGCTGACCTCCACCCAGGACCCTGCCCTGAACCTTAGTCACTGTTCTAGCTGACCTCCACCCAGTACCCTGCCCTGGACCTTAGTCACTGTTCTAGTTGACCTCCACCCAGTACCCTGCCCTAAACCTTAGTCACTGTTCTAGCTGACCTCCACCCAGGACCCTGCCCTGAACCTTAGTCACTGTTCTAGCTGGCCTCCACCCAGGACCCTGCCCTGAACCTTAGTCACTGTTCTAGTTGACCTCCACCCAGTACCCTGCCCTGAACCTTAGTCACTGTTCTAGCTGACCTCCACCCAGTACCCTGCCCTGAAGCTTAGCCACTGTTCTAGTTGACCTACACCCAGTACCCTGCCCTAAACCTTAGTCACTGTTCTAGCTGACTTCCACCCAGTACCCTGCCCTAAACCTTAGTCACTGTTCTAGCTGACCTCCACCCAGTACCCTGCCCTGAACCTTAGTCACTGTTCTAGTTGGCCTCCACCCAGTACCCTTCCCTGAACCTTAGTCACTGTTCTAGCTGACATCCACCCAGTACCCTGCCCTGAACCTTAGTCACTGTTCTAGTTTACCTCCACCCAGTACCCTGCCCTGAACCTTAGTCACTGTTGTAGCTGACATCCACCCAGTACCCTGCCCTGAACTTTAGTCACTGTTCTAGTTGACCTCCACCCAGTACCCTGCCCTGAACCTTAGTCACTGTTCTAGTTGGCCTCCACCCAGGACCCTGTCCTGAACCTTAGTCACTGTTCTAGTTGACCTCCACCCAGTACCCTTCCCTGAACCTTAGTCACTGTTCTAGCTGACCTCCACCCAGTACCCTGCCCTGAACCTTAGTCAATGTTCTAGCTGACCTACACCCAGTACCCTGCCCTGGACCTTAGTCACTGTTCTAGCTGACCTCCACCCAGTACCCTGCCCTGAACCGTAGTCACTGTTCTAGTTGACCTCCACCCAGTACCCTGCCCTGAACCTTAGTCACTGTTCTAGCTGACCTCCACCCAGTACCCTGCCCTGAAACGTAGTCACTGTTCTAGCTGACCTCCACCCAGTACCCTGCCCTGAACCTTAGTCACTATTCTAGCTGGCCTCCACCCAGTACCCTGCCCTGAACCTTAGTCACTGTTCTAGTTGACCTACACCCAGTACCCTGCCCTGAACCTTAGTCACTGTTCTAGTTGACCTCCACCCAGTACCCTGTCCTGAACCTTAGTCACTGTTCTAGCTGACCTCCACCCAGTACCTTGCCCTGAACCTTAGTCACTGTTCTAGCTGGCCTCCATCCAGTACCCTGCCCTGAACCTTAGTCACTGTTCTAGCTGACCTCCACCCAGTACCCTGCCCTGAACCTTAGTCACTGTTCTAGCTGACCTACACCCAGGACCCTGCCCTGAACCTTAGTCACTGTTCTAGCTGACCTCCACCCAGGACCCTGCCCTGAACCTTAGTCACTGTTCTAGCTGACCTCCACCCAGTACCCTGCCCTGAACCTTAGTCACTATTCTAGCTGACCTCCACCCAGTACCCTGTCCTGAACCTTAGTCACTGTTCTAGCTGACCTCCACCCAGGACCCTGCCCTGAACCTTAGTCACTGTTTTAGTTGACCTCCACCCAGGACCCTGCCCTGAACCTTAGTCACTGTTCTAGCTGACCTCCACCCAGTACCCTGCCCTGAACCTTAGTCACTGTTCTAGCTGACCTCCACCCAGTACCCTGCCCTGGACCTTAGGCACTGTTCTAGCTGGCTTCCACCCAGGACCCTGCCCTAAACCTTAGTCACTGTTCTAGCTGGCCTCCACCCAGTACCCTGCCCTGGACCTTAGGCACTGTTCTAGCTGGCTTCCACCCAGGACCCTGCCCTAAACCTTAGTCACTGTTCTAGTTGACCTCCACCCAGGACCCTGCCCTGAACCTTAGTCACTGTTCTAGCTGACCTCCACCCAGTACCCTGCCCTGAACCTTAGTCACTGTTCTAGCTGACCTCCACCCAGTACCCTGCCCTGGACCTTAGGCACTGTTCTAGCTGGCTTCCACCCAGGACCCTGCCCTAAACCTTAGTCACTGTTCTAGCTGGCCTCCACCCAGTACCCTGCCCTGAACCTTAGTCACTGTTCTAGCTGTCCTCCACCCGGTACCCTGCCCTAAACCTTAGTCACTGTTCTAGTTGACCTCCACCAAGTACTCTGCCCTGAACCTTAGTCACTGTTCTAGCTGACCTCCACCCAGTACCCTGCCCTGAACCTTAGTCACTGTTCTAGCTGACCTCCACCCAGTACCTTGCCCTGAACCTTAGTCACTGTTCTAGCTGGCCTCCATCCAGTACCCTGCCCTGAACCTTAGTCACTGTTCTAGCTGACCTCCACCCAGTACCCTGCCCTGAACCTTAGTCACTGTTCTAGCTGACCTACACCCAGGACCCTGCCCTGAACCTTAGTCACTGTTCTAGCTGACCTCCACCCAGGACCCTGCCCTGAACCTTAGTCACTGTTCTAGCTGACCTCCACCCAGTACCCTGCCCTGAACCTTAGTCACTATTCTAGCTGACCTCCACCCAGTACCCTGTCCTGAACCTTAGTCACTGTTCTAGTTGACCTCCACCCAGGACCCTGCCCTGAACCTTAGTCACTGTTTTAGTTGACCTCCACCCAGGACCCTGCCCTGAACCTTAGTCACTGTTCTAGCTGACCTCCACCCAGTACCCTGCCCTGAACCTTAGTCACTGTTCTAGCTGACCTCCACCCAGTACCCTGCCCTGGACCTTAGGCACTGTTCTAGCTGGCTTCCACCCAGGACCCTGCCCTAAACCTTAGTCACTGTTCTAGCTGGCCTCCACCCAGTACCCTGCCCTGGACCTTAGGCACTGTTCTAGCTGGCTTCCACCCAGGACCCTGCCCTAAACCTTAGTCACTGTTCTAGTTGACCTCCACCCAGGACCCTGCCCTGAACCTTAGTCACTGTTCTAGCTGACCTACACCCAGTACCCTGCCCTGAACCTTAGTCACTGTTCTAGTTGACCTCCACCCAGGACCCTGCCCTGAACCTTAGTCACTGTTCTAGTTGACCTCCACCCAGGACCCTGCCCTGAACCTTAGTCACTGTTCTAGTTGACCTCCACCCAGTACCCTGCCCTGAACCTTAGTCACTGTTCTAGCTGACCTCCACCCAGTACCCTGCCCTGAACCTTAGTCACTGTTCTAGCTGACCTCCACCCAGGACCCTGCCCTGAACCTTAGTCACTGTTCTAGATGACCTCCACCCAGTACCCTGCCCTGGACCTTAGGCACTGTTCTAGCTGGCTTCCATCTGGTACTCTACCCTGCTGCACCTAAGAGACTGCTGCCCTATGTACATAGAATCATTGAACACTGGTCACTTTAATAATGTTTACATACTGTTTAACCTACTTTATATGTTTAAAATGTATTCTAGTCATTGCTCATCCTATTGAGCTATTGCTGTATACACCTTTCTATTCATATACTGTCCATACTGTCTCCACACACCATTATCTATATGTATATTTATTTACATATATTTATATACATTCATATTCCAGTCTCTGACATTGCTCATTCTCATATTTCTTAATGTCTTTATTTTAAAGACATTAAGATTATGTGCATCTGGATTATGTGTGTATTGTTTTTGTATTATCATAGCTAGGTATTACTGTACTGTTGGAGCTAGAAGCATTTCACTGCACCTGCGATAACGTCTACAAATCTATAGGGTACGCAACCAATACACTTGATTTGATTTGATATCTCTTTATATCATTTCCTTATGCCTCTAACCACCATATTCTTATTTCTCGCTCCTCCCCCCCCCCCTCCCCCCCCCCTCCCTACCCCCCCTCTCTCCGCCTCCCTCCCTACCCCCTCCCTCTCTCCCCCTCCCCCCCCTCTCTCCCCTCCCTCCCTACCCCCCCCTCTCTCCCCTCCTTCCCTCCCCCCTCCCTCTCTCCCCCTCCCTTCCTACCCCCTCCCTCTCTCCCCCTCCCTCCCCCCCTCTCTCCCCTCCCTCCCTACCCCCTCCCTCTCTCCCCTCCCTTCCTACCCCCTCCCTCTCTCCCCCTCCCTCTCTCCCCTCCCCCTCTCTCCCCTTCCCCCTCTCTCCCCCTCGCCCTCTCTCCCCCTCCCTCTCTACCCCTCCCTCTCTCCCCCTCCCTCTCTCTCCACCTCCCTCTCTCCCCCTCTCTCTCCTCCCCTCTCTCTCCCTCCCTGTCTCCCCCGCCCTCTCCCCCCCCCCCCCTTCTGTCTCTAGAGGTGTATGGGACTCTATCTCTCGGTGACCCCAGCAGTCTGACCTATGTGTAATCATTCTGCCACATGGTGTCAAGCTTGCCTCTCACACACCTACAGGAGAGAGACTGCTTAACTGCATCCAGTCTGTCAGCAAATTTCCAGCTCCTCCAATAGGTAGCCAAGGTGTGCTGTTGCTGCAGCAACCAGACCTCCCTTTCATTGCAATTGGTTGAGAAAGAGCTGTCTGGATTTGCTCCTCCTTCTCATCTGTCAATCAGAGAAGAGGTAGACCGGTGTCGCGCCTTCTTTGTGGTAATGCCAATACAAGCGCTTGTTCAATCTCTCTCTGCCATTCTCCCGTCACCACCCCCTGCACCCCACCTCTCACTTTCTCTCTCTCTCTCTCGCCCCACCTCTCTCTCTCTCTCTCTCTCTCTCTCTCTCTCTCTCTCTCTCTCTCTCTCTCTCTCTCTCTCTCTCTCTCTCACCACCTCTTCATATCTTCACCTCCCTCGTTCTGTCACTCGCAAACACACACACGCACATTCGCAAACACACACACACACACACGCACACACATTCATGTGACATGGTAGTGGCGCTGTAATGGTTAAGTCAGCATGCTGGATCTCTGCAGAGGTGACAGATGCTTCCTCCCCACTTCAGAACCACAGGGGAGCTGAGGAGACACAGCATACCAATGAGCCCCCATCTGATCTGACCAATGCGCACACACACACAAATGCATACACACACATGCCCAGATAGAGATATTAGACTTGTATCACTGGATGTGCCTGTAATCTATGGTATACTGAACTGACAGCATACTATGGTCTCTGTACACTTGTATCCAGTATGTACAGCCCTCTGCATTGTCTGATGGTCACACACACACACACACTATAAAAATGACAGATGTGGGTATGATGGAGCGCTTGCTGTATAGAAAGTGATGCTGTAGCCACGGCTCAACATGGTGCCCAGAAGACATGCTATTCATTTTCAGCTTAATATGTTCCAGCCCATTGGAAAAACATTGCAGGGTATAATGTAAGCAATTTCATATGCACACCACCTCTCACTGCCTCTCTGTCGTGCCTGATGAAATGAAGAGAACAGATTTGTGTGATGCTTGGGTGACTTCCAAAACAACACAGTCTCTGTGTGAGTGTGTGTGTGTGGGTGGGGGGAGGGTTAATTCATGTGGTTACATCAGTGTATGCTATGCATCTCTGCGAATTTGCATCACGTCATCTGTTCATCATGATATTTACCTGTGAAACCACTGAAGATAATCACCAGTTTATAAGTGGAAGACGACTCATGTCGTCTGGGATGCAAAGATGTGCGCATGCATACATAAGCGCCACACATGCATTGAAATGTTGCGATCCGCAGACACATACACACATATAGTGGCATATGCCTAGAGATAACAGGAGGCTGCTGAGGGGAGGACGGCTCATAATAATGGCTGGAACGGAGTGAATGGAATGGCATCAAACACATTGAAACCATGTGTATGATATATTTGATACCATTCAACTTATTCCGCTCCCCCATTACCACAAGCCTGTCCTCACGAATGAAGGGGCCACGACCTCCTGCGCTATAGATGTGATGAATACAATCTTCCTCTCTCTACATAGACAACATGTCGAGAGCTTGGGACTATAAGGCTCTATCTGCATTATTTGTCCAAATTGAGTTATTGACATAGCCTTGTTCTGCTCAATGTTCTCTACCTATATAGCACTCTAAATACCCCAATTCATGTTGCTAAGTTCAAAAGAATACAAGATAAAAGTCGCTGACACCATTCAAACCAAAGAGGGTTTGGAACTTTAAAGCCAATGATCTCAGAATCATTTTCTTGCAGGTAGATCCTTATGGTCCCAAGCACTCGATTAGGCCGACATCTTTTCCTCTGTACTTTCTCGCTCTCTCTTTCTCTCTCTTTCCCTCCTTTTTATCGCAAACATGCACACACACACACACACACACACACACACACACACACACACACACACACACACACACACACACACACACACACACACACACACACACACACACACACACACACACACACACACACACACACACACACACACACACACACACAGGGAGGGAGCCCAGCCGGTCTCTAAGCATCTTTATATGGGTAAATAAATGGTGTGCTTGGCAGTGGGTAAATAAATGGTGTGCTTGGCAGTGGGTAAATGTATTCCCACTCAGCCCCCGGGCACAGATGGCAGCCCAGTCGTTTGCTTCACCTTGTTTTGTTTAATTAATACAATCAACTCTCTATTTCTTCAATTAATCACCACCAACCTGTTTCATTATTCTCTCACTCTCTCGCACTCACATACACACATACACGCGCACACACACACACGTTCAAACACTCACACACTCACAGCCCAGCACAGCACAGCACACAACACAGCACAGCACACAGCACACGTACACACAAACACACACAATCTAAATACTACTGTGCCCCTGTTGAGTTATTAGCATTTTAAAACTCTTCGCAAACGATTCAACTTTATTTGAACCTTAAAAAAAAATGTCATTGCGGGCAGGGAGGGGGGGGGACATCAAGATGGTGACATCAACTGGGCATGGCAGAATAACGGGGCGGAAAGCACTTCATTACATCCTTTTATTCTGTTATAATCACTGCACGGCCATCACTCCTCTCTGACACACGCCCGGGGACTGACACCACGATTGATGCACCGGAAGCGCGGGGCTTTGCGACACAATAAACAAAACCATTAACCAAAGTCGTCATCCGCGTTACGTTTAATCTCCCTAATATAATGAGAGCTTAAATTGTCAATTAGTTTTTTTTTATATGTGAATTATCACGTGCGCAGGTTGGATCTAATAGAATTAGATAAAATCCATTTAACTTCCTTTGAGAATAGACGAGGCCTGAATAGCGTGAATGGAACTGCTAGTATTATTTTCATGTCTTAGTAGGCCTACCTATAGTAAATACACAGTCAGTGCTGTGCATGCCCCATATTATGTTTGATTGAACCAAAGTCATCAACACCATTTACACACTAACTACCCACCACAATGTTGATGTTGTTAGACAAATGTTATTTTCTTGCTTGCCATTTATAAATGTAACATCATTGGTTAGTGTAAAGTTTTTAAAGACATGATCATGATATTATTATCTGTAACAGCCTATGTTATAAAGCGTACTTATTAATCCATTTCATTCAGTCCTAAGTTCTGCTTTAATTATAATGTAGCCTATCATTCATTTAGGCCATATTTTTATGTGTCTTCTACTAGCTTCGCTAGGCCTATCTCAGGTAGGTCTAGTAGCAACACATGCTACAGTGTGCCGCACCAAAAACCTCTGTGGAATTTACTAGTCTTGTAGTGCCACCTAGCGGTAGAAATACATTGCTGCTCAATTTACGGTTGGTCCTTGCTATTCGGAATCCTTGGGACATCCCTTCCAAAATCAAATCAAATGTTATTTGTCACATGTGCCGAATACAACAGGGCTAGTAGACCTTACAGTGAAATTCTTACTTACTTCTCCAATTGAAGTTTACATTTAAAATGTTTAGGTTTAGGGTCAGGTAAGGGTTAGGGTAGGCATTAGGGTTAGGGTCAGTGGAGGCTGATGGGAGAAACTATAGCAGGACGGGCTCATTGTAATGGTTGGAATTGAATCAATGGAATGGAGTCAAACATGTGGTTTCCAATATGTTTGATACATTCCAGTTCTCTCTCTGCGACGACTCCCCCATCCTCAAGCATTTCGCTACACCTGCAGTAACATCTGATAACATCTTATATATATGTGTATGTGACCAATAAAATTGTATTTCATTTTATTTGATTCAAGTCATTTCAGCCATTACAATGAGCCCGTCCTCCTATACATCCTCCCACCAGCCTCCTCTGGTTAGGGTTTAGGGTATGGACGCCCCAAGGATCCCGATAGCACAAACCATACGGTCATAAGTGTGAGTGATAGAGAGACAGAGAGAGAGAGAGAGAGAGAGAGAGAGAGAGACAGACAGAGAGAGAGAGGACCAGAACATCCAATCAATCAGAATAAAACAACTTACAACATAATCAAAACAAAACTACATTGCTTATTGGGAAACACAAGCACAAGCACAAAGCAAAATGCAGTGCTATCTGGCCCTAAATCGACAGTACACCATGGCAAACTATTTGACCATGGTTACTGATCAAAACCTTAGAAAAACCTTGACAAAGTACAGGCTCAGTGAGCACAGCCTTGCCATTGAGAAGGGTAGACACAGGAAAACCTGGCTCCCTGTAGAGGAAAGGCTGTGCAACCACTGCACAACAGCAGAACCTGAGACAGAGCTGCATTTCCTGACAAAATGTCAAAAATATATAACAATTAGAGAGTGTAATTTCCCCAATTTGAAACCCTTATTCAAGGTTTCAAAGACCTCTCTGATGAGAGTAGGCTACCCGTCCTGTTGGGGGAGGATACAGAGAGCTGTGGGTTGGCAGCGCACTACATTGCTGCCTGCCATAGGTTGAGGGACAGTGTCTGACAGACCAATCAACCTGCACATGTCCTCTACTGTATGCTTATTGTTATTGTTCAATGTATGAAAGAGAGAGAGACAGAGAGAGAGACAGAGAGAGAGAGACAGAGAGAGACAGAGACAGAGAGAGAGAGAGGGAGAGAGAGAGAGAGAGAGAGAGAGAGAGAGAGAGAGAGAGAGAGAGAGAGAGAGAGAGAGAGAGAGAGAGAGAGAGAGAGAGAGAGAGAGAGAGAGAGCGCTCATGTGCTCCTGAGTTCTCCTGAGTTCTTCATATTTTTTTCACAAGGACTTTTACAGGAAACTGACCTCAACATCAAAACCTTCAATCCAAATAAAAATTCCATAGCTAAAACCTTGATTTTGGACAAAATTACCTGAATGGGCTACTACCACCAAGGACTGTCAAAAAAAACTTCTAACAAACCAAAACCTGCAGAAGAAACACAGCAGAACCTGGAAATACCATTAACACAACACTGAGTGAGTAATATTCAGTCTGAAGCTACTTCTGAAGGCAAAAAGTAAATGACAATAATCTCTAGGTAACTTTGTTATATAAAGCGTAATAAATAAGGCTACTAAGCTATCAAGCTGCTAGAACAGAACTGACCAGCTGCAACTTCAATTAGCACTGAAGTGAGAGATTTACAAATTATTGAGCCTAACAATGGCAGGAGAGTTCCATAGGGTGGAAACATTTCAAAGTCTGGGACAGTAATGGTGCAGGACATCCTCATGCAGTTCCAGCAGGAGTTTTACGGGATCAAAGTGAGAGCACAGCAGGAAAAGCTCTCTCTCTGTGACGACTCCCCCATCCTGAGTGAATCTGATCACACCTCTTCAAACTGTCCTGCAGACGAGGATAGTCACCCCCCCAGCACTGAACACACCCAGGCCCCACAACTGCACTGCTCCTCCATCATTGAGAGGAATAAATTCACAGAGCTGGAGAGAGACATGGTGGAGCTCAGAGAGCTAGTCCAAACACCCCCTCCAACAAGACCCAGAGGGCGGAGGAGATGGACAGTGGTCTGAGAGAGCTGGCTGCTCTACGGACTGAGGTGAGACAACTTAAAGAGACACATATGGTACTGAAGGAGGAGGTGGGAATGCTGAAGTGTGGCAGAGAGAAGGACACTCCCCCAGAGAATCCAGCAGAACAGCCCACCTCAGACTCGGACCACAACCTCAACACCGCAATGGGACAGACAACACCAACCAAATGAAACAGACCCCAGACCCCACACCAACCAAACGAAACAGACCCCAGACCCCACACCAACCAAACGAAACAGACCCCAGACCCCACACCAACCAAACGAAACAGACCCCAGACCCCACACCAACCAAACGAAACAGACCCCAGACCCCACACCAACCAAACGAAACAGACCCCAGACCCCACACCAACCAAACAGACCCACCCCCTCCTTTGAGGTCCCCCTGTCAGCTCCCCTGATAGCCCTCCTGACTACCCCCCCACATCCACAAAAGCCAAAGATTGTGCTCCTCATTGGCTCAAATGGCAAATACATTCAAGAGGATACACTTTTTCCCGAACACTAGGCATGCCCTGGAGCTGTTGTCAGAGGACAGACTAGGGTCCCCCAGCAACCTCATGATTTACACAGGCACAAATGACCTGAGGGCCCAGCAGGAAAGGTTGGCTACAGCACTCAAGGGAGTGATTGAAAAAGCTTATTCCATTTTCCCCAACACACAAGTGGTTATCTCCACCCTGCCACCATGAAAATACTTTCACCCTGCCTCAATACAGCGGGTGAATGCAAGAATTTTGCGAGACTGTGCCTAAAAAACCTAATGTCTACCTGTTCTATCACTCCACCCTGGACTTGAACAGCGTTTTACGAACAGGTCCACCTCTACAAGGCCGCAATCCCAACTTTTGCCAGGACCCTGAAGAACATCACCGTCAACCGTAGCCCCAGAACTTCACACAGAAGCAACAGAGCAACGGACACCCCGCCCAGACCAGCGAGACACCCTCCCAGATGTGCAAGACCCCCTCCCGAAGGACCTGCACCTAGAGAACCCACGCCAAGAGGACCTACACCCAGACCACAGCTTCACCGGCCACACCCTTACAGCTGAAACCACTCCAAACAAACCCTTGCCACACCCTTATATAGGCCCCCCATATCAGACATGTCCCCCTTCTGTCCACCCCATGCCCTCCGCCCCTGCAGCAAGGACCTCAACATGACAGCAGGACATATGCCCAGGTCGTGAGCGGAGCAACAGGCCCAACCCCCACTATTACACCCGTCCAAGCCCCATCCTGCGTCCTAAGAGGTATGTATCAGATGCTCATCATTCTCTGCTCACACCACTGTGATGGTCCGGGCCGAAACCACACAAAACCAACACTAGACTATGAAACACAAAGCTTTTACTATCTCATCCTGGAATATACAAGGTCTGAGGTCAACTGCCTTTGGCCTAAAGAGCAGGAACCCAAACTTCATTAAAGAAATTGGAAATAGAAACATTGTCTTCCTAGAAGAAACATAGTATAAAGGAGACGGACCCACTGGTTGCCATCTAGGTTACAGAGAGCTGGTAGTCCCATCCACCAAACTACCAGGTGTGAAACAGGGAAGGGACTCAGGGGATATGCTAATTAGGTATTGAGCAGACCTAACCCACTCCATTAAATTAATCAAAACAGGAACATTTTACATCTGGCTAGAAATGAATAAGGAAATGATCTCAACAGAGAAAAATGTCCTCACGTGTGCTACCTATATCCCAATAATAGAATCCCCATACTTTAACGATGACGAACAACAATTTCCAGGCCCAGGAACATGTACTAGTCTGTGGCGATCTAAATTCCAGAACTGGACAAGAACCTGAAACTCTCAGCTCACAGACAAACACCTACCTGGATGTGACAGCATTCCCTCCCCCATATGCCCCTCTAGACACAACTATGACAAAACAAACCA
>NW_024061019.1:5000-17811 GCF_016432855.1 Salvelinus namaycush
GTAGTGTGAGGCAGCCAGAACGGCCCATAGGGCAGGAGCCTCTCCTGATTCTGTAGTGTGAGGCAGCCAGAACGGCCCATAGGGCAGGAGCCTCTCCTGATTCTGTAGTGTGAGGCAGCCAGAACGGCCCATAGGGCAGGAGCCTCTCCTGATTCTGTAGCGTGAGGCAGCCAGAACGGCCCATAGGGCAGGAGCCTCTCCTGATTCTGTAGTGTGAGGCAGCCAGAACGGCCCATAGGGCAGGAACCTCTCCTGATTCTGTAGTGTGAGGCAGTTTGATGTACAAGGTCATTCCCTGGACAGGACACTAGCACCAGAGTATAGAGTGGTTTAGGTGAGCAGAGTAGAGTAAATGGGACAGCCGAGACTGGTAGTCACAGTACATAACCACCGGCATGTGTTAGCCTACAACGCTTTTGGTAAAATAACTAGTTAAAGGAATGAATGGATAAATTAAGACCTGAGATATCACAAGGTACACTACATGACCAAAAGTATGTGGACACCTGCTCGTCCAACATCTCATTCCAAAATCATGGGCATCAATATGGAGTTGGTCCCTCCTTTGCTGCTATAACAGTCTCTACTCTTCTGGGAAGGCTTTCCACTAGATGTTGGAACATTGCTGCTATAACAGCCTCCACTCTTCTGGGAAGGCTTTCCACTAGATGTTGGAACATTGCTGCTATAACAGCCTCCACTCTTCTGGGAAGGCTTTCCACTAGATGATGGAACATTGCTGTGGGGACTTGCTTCCATTCAGCCACAAGAGGATTAGTGAGGTCGGGCACTGATGTTGGGCGATTTAGGCCTGGCACGCAGTCGGCGTTTCAAATTCATCCCAAAGGTGTTCGATGGGGTTGAGGTCAGGGCTCTGTTCAGGCCAGTCAAGTTCTTCCACACAGATCTTGACTAACCATTTCTGTAAGAACCTCGCTTTGTGCCCGTTGGAATTGTCATGCTGAAACAGGAAATGGCCTTCCCAAAACTGTTGCCACAAAGTTGGAAGCACAGAATCATCTAGAATGTCATTGTATGCTGTAGCGTTAAGATTTACCTTCACTAGAACTAAGGGGCCTAGCCCAAATGACGAATAACAGCCACAGGACATTATTCCTCCTCCACCAAACTTTACAGTTGGCACTATGAATTGGGGCAGGTAGCGTTCTCCTGGCATCCTCCAAACCCAGATTTGTCCGTCAGACTGCCAGATGGTGAAGCGTCATTCATCAACACAGAGAACGAGTTTCCACTGCTCCAGAATCCAATGGGGGCGAGCTTTACACCACTCCAGCCGACGCTTGGCATTGCACATGGTGATCTTATGCTTGTGTGCGGCAGCTCGGCCATGGAAACCCATCTCATGAAGCTCCCGACAAACAGTTATTGTGCTGACGTTGCTTCCAGAGGCAGTTTGGAACTCGGTAGTGAGTGTTGCAACCGAGGACAGACGATTTCTACACCCTAAGTGTTTCAGCATTCGGCGGTCCCGTTCTGTGAGCTTGTGTGGCCTACCACTTCACGGCTGAGCCGTTGTTGCTCCTAGACGTTTCCACTTCACAATAACAGCTCTTACAGTTGACCGGGGCAGCTCTAACAGGGAAGGAATTTTACGAACTGACTTGCTGGAAAGGTGGCATCCTATGACGGTGCCTTCGTTCGAAAGTCACCTAGCTCTTCTTCAGTAAGGCCATTCTACTGCAAATATTTGTTTTTGGAGATCGCATGGCAGTGTTCTCGATTTTACACACCAGTCTGCAACGGGTGTGGCTGAAATAGCAGAATCCACTCATTTGAATGGGTGTCCACATACTTTTGTATATATATTGTGTACCTGTATGAAAGTCAAGGGAAAGTTGCCTTGGAAAGATAGATGGAGTCAGGAACAAACCTGTAGCGTGATCGGGGACGTAAGGAATGAAGACGTGCTGTGTGTTGCCTTGTCCTCTGGGATCCTGCATACTGGGGACAACTGGACAACAACAGGAGAGAGACACTTATATTTATAGCTGAGATTATATACATACACACCGGGGACCTCTGGACAACAAGAAGAGACGCGGAAATACAGATGTGTTCTGTAGATTATACGGTTGTGATTCATGTCTATTTCGACGACAATCAGCACACACACGCGCACACGCACACACACACACACACACACACACACACACACACACACACACACACACACACACACACACACCATGTCTCACCTTGTGGGTGGTAGCAGGGCTGTGTGTTGCAGGTCTCCAATGTGAGGGGTTTGGGGACCGAGTTACAGTGTTCCACTGGGTACAGGTTCCTCTCTCTGTCAGAACACATCACCTGGCGCTCACGCAGACCTGACTCACAGCTTTTAGAGCACTGGAGACGAGAGAGGAAGTAGGAGAAAGGAGGAGAGGAGAGGAGGAGAGGAGGAGGAGAGAGGAGGAGAGGTGGAGGAGAGAGGAGGAGGAGAGGAGGAGAGGAGGAGGAGAGAGGAGGAGAGAGGGGGAGAGGTGGAGGAGAGAGGAGGAGGAGAGGTGGAGAGGAGAAGAGGTGGAAAGGAGGAGAGGAGGAGAGGAGGAGGAGAGAGGAGGAGGAGAGGAGGAGAGGAGGAGGAGGAGGAGAGGAGGAGGATAGGAGGAGAGGAGGAGGAGGGAGGAGAGGAGAAGTGGAGAGGAGGAGAGTGTTCATTTGAGTGAGTGAGTAAGTGAGTGTGCGAGTGAGTGAATGAGTGAATGAGTGTGAGTGTGAGTGTGTGTGTGTGTGTGTGTGTGTGTGTGTGTGTGTGTGTGTGTGTGTGTGTGTGTGTGTGTGTGTGTGTGTGTGTGTCTGTGCCACTCACCAGTCCCCAGTCTCCAACGTGCCAGCTGACAGCCAGTAGGCACGCGGGCATGGAGCAGGGCTGGGTGGCTACAGGGCGGAGTGAGGCGGTGCAGGAGGTGTCTGCTAACTGGACTGATGCTGCTCCGACACACATCACCTCTCTGGACTGATCGCCTGTCCCACATGTCACTGAGCACTGCAGAGAACACACCATACAGTGTAGCTAGTAAAACTGAGCACTGCAGAGAACACAACATACAGTGTAGCTAGTAAAACTGAGCACTGCAGAGAACACAACATACAGTGGGATTGATCACTACTCCAGAAATAAAACTAGGTTCTCATCCTTTTTCTAGATCTGGATAGTAGGTATGAAGCAGTGTGTTATCTCACGTTATCGCGTCGGCCAAATGTTCCAAAGTAGCGAGGCACAGTGCCAACTGTCAGAGTCAGATACGTGCTGATTTCTGAGAACAGTCCCACAACTTTGGCGCCTTACAACTTCAGCAACAAGCTGGCCAACTACCTAGCTACCGTTTGACCAGTCCAATAACCTTGCACCAGGCTACTAGCACGAGATTTTCCATAGTAACCATCGTCATAGCTGCCCGAGAGCGTTGTGGTTTTCAGAATTAGGAACTAGCGTTATGCGGATGAGCAGAATCTAAATTCCACGTGTACAAGACAGATCGGTTGAGGGTCGAGCGTTGTGTCGGAGTGATGCCATCTGACGTGACACGTTGGAGTGTAGTGGTGGAGCTTCCACCTTACAAATCTACAAACATCAAAAAGGTTGGGGCAGCGTTTCCCAAACTCGGTCCTGGGGACCCCGAAGGGTTCACATTTAGTTGTTTTTGCCTTACCACTAGACAGCTGATTCAAATAATCAACTCTTCATCAAGCTTTGATTCTTTTAATCAGCTGTGTAGTGTTAGGGCAAAAACCAAAACCGATTTTGGGCAACGCTGGATTAGGGCCAAGGGGAAGGAGAGTTGGCACCTCAGGTCTACCGCTGTTCTGAATGCAGTACCTACCATGCTCAGGTCTACCCCTCTCTCTTCTGACTGCAGTACCTACCACACTCAGGTCAACCCCTCTTCTGTCTGCAGTACCTACCACGCTCAGGTCTACCCCTCTTCTGACTGCAGTACCTACCACGCTCAGGTCTACCCCTCTCTCTTCTGACTGCAGTACCTACCACGCTCAGGTCTACCCCTCTTGTCTGCAGTACCTACCGCACTCAGGTCTACCCCTCTCTCTCTTCTGTCTGCAGTACCTACCGCGCTCAGGTCTACCCCTCTCTCTCTTCTGACTGCAGTACCTACCACGCTCAGGTCTACCCCTCTTCTGACTGCAGTACCTACCACACTCAGGTCTCCCCCTCTTCTGACTGCAGTACCTACCACGCTCAGGTCTACCCCTCTCTCTCTTCTGACTGCAGTACCTACCACACTCAGGTCTCCCCCTCTTCTGACTGCAGTACCTACCACACTCAGGTCTACCCCTCCCTCTCTCTTCTGTCTGCAGTACCTACCACACTCAGGTCTCCCCCTCTTCTGTCTGCAGTACCTACCGCGCTCAGGTCTACCCCTCTCCCTCTTCCTCTTCTGACTGCAGGACCTACCACGCTCAGGTCTACCCCTCTTCTGTCTGCAGTACCTACCACGCTCAGGTCTACCCCTCTTCTGTCTGCAGTACCTACCACACTCAGGTCTACCCCTCTTCTGTCTGCAGTACCTACCACGCTCAGGTCTACCCCTCTTCTGTCTGCAGTACCTACCACGCTCAGGTCTACCCTTCTTCTGACTGCAGTACCTACCACGCTCAGGTCTACCCCTCTCTCTCTTCTGACTGCAGTACCTACCACACTCAGGTCTACCCTTCTTCTGACTGCAGTACCTACCACGTTCAGGTCTACCCCTCTTCTGACTGCAGTACCTACCACACTCAGGTCTACCCCTCTTCTGTCTGCAGTACCTACCACACTCAGGTCTACCCCTCTTCTGTCTGCAGTACCTACCACGCTCAGGTCTACCCTCTCTCTCTTCTGTCTGCAGTACCTACCACGCTCAGGTCTACCCCTCTCTCTCTTCTGTCTGCAGTACCTACCACGCTCTGGTCTACCCCTCTCTCTCTTCTGTCTGCAGTACCTACCGCGCTCAGGTCTACCCCTCCCTCTCTCTTCTGTCTGCAGTACCTACCACACTCAGGTCTACCCCTCTTCTGTCTGCAGTACCTACCACGCTCAGGTCTACCCTCTCTCTCTTCTGTCTGCAGTACCTACCACACTCAGGTCTACCCCTCTCTCTCTTCTGTCTGCAGTACCTACCACGCTCAGGTCTACCCCTCTCTCTCTTCTGTCTGCAGTACCTACCACGCTCTGGTCTACCCCTCTCTCTCTTCTGTCTGCAGTACCTACCACGCTCAGGTCTACCCCTCCCTCTCTCTTCTGTCTGCAGTACCTACCACGCTCAGGTCTACCCCTCTCTCTCTTCTGTCTGCAGTACCTACCACGCTCAGGTCTACCCCTCCATCTCTCTTCTGTCTGCAGTACCTACCACGCTCAGGTCTACCCCTCCCTCTCTCTTCTGTCTGCAGTACCTACCACGCTCTGGTCTACCCCTCTCTCTCTCTTCTGTCTGCAGTACCTACCGCGCT
This sequence comes from Salvelinus namaycush, assembly GCF_016432855.1. Classification (NCBI taxonomy): domain Eukaryota; kingdom Metazoa; phylum Chordata; class Actinopteri; order Salmoniformes; family Salmonidae; genus Salvelinus; species Salvelinus namaycush. The sequence continues at coordinate 10,470 of NW_024061019.1, forward strand.
CAGGTCTACCCCTCTCTCTCTCTTCTGTCTGCAGTATCTACCACACTCAGGTCTACCCCTCTCTCTCTTCTGTCTGCAGTACCTACCGCGCTCAGGTCTACCCCTCTCTCTCTTCTGTCTGCAGTATCTACCACACTCAGGTCTACCCCTCTCTCTCTTCTGTCTGCAGTACCTACCACGCTCAGGTCTACCCCTCTCTCTCTTCTGTCTGCAGTACCTACCGCGCTCAGGTCTACCCCTCTCTCTCTTCTGACTGCAGTACCTACCACGCTCAGGTCTACCCCTCTCTCTCTTCTGACTGCAGTACCTACCACGCTCAGGTCTACCCCTCTCTCTCTTCTGACTGCAGTACCTACCGCACTCCAGACAGAGGCCCTCCAGGAGACACACCGCTGCATGCTGCAGGTCTGCAGGGTGGGCGGGACGAGGGCGTAGGCTGCACAGACGGCGTCCTCCACCACACGGGGCCCTGATGCATCATGGGAGACACACTGCACATTGCGGACCTGGGAGCCGCCGCCACACGACACAGAGCACACGTTCCATTCACCTGTCGTCCAGCTGGGACGGGGAGCAGAGAGACGGGAGTTAATAACTACATGTGATTCAGAGGCTGCATGTGATTCAGTGGCTGCATGTGATTCAGTGGCTGCATGTGATTCAGAGTGGCTGCATGTGATTCAGAGGCTGCATGTGATTCAGAGTGGCTGCATGTGATTCAGAGTGGCTGCATGTGATTCAGAGGCTGCATGTGATTCAGAGTGGCTGCATGTGATTCAGAGTGGCTGCATGTGATTCAGAGTGGCTGCATGTGATTCAGAGTGGCTGCATGTGATTCAGAGTGGCTGCATGTGATTCAGAGTGGCTGCATGTGATTCAGGGTGGCTGCATGTGATTCAGAGTGGCTGCATGTGATTCAGGGTGGCTGCATGTGATTCAGGGTGGCTGCATGTGATTCAGAGTGGCTGCATGTGATTCAGGGTGGCTGCATGTGATTCAGAGTGGCTGCATGTGATTCAGGGTGGCTGCATGTGATTCAGAGTGGCTGCATGTGATTCAGAGTGGCTGCATGTGATTCAGAGTGGCTGCATGTGATTCAGGGTGGCTGCATGTGATTCAGGGTGGCTGCATGTGATTCAGAGTGGCTGCATGTGATTCAGGGTGGCTGCATGTGATTCAGAGTGGCTGCATGTGATTCAGAGTGGCTGCATGTGATTCAGAGGCTGCATGTGATTCAGAGTGGCTGCATGTGATTCAGGGTGGCTGCATGTGATTCAGGGTGGCAGATTTTCTGGAACCCGACCTGCAGTGGCTATTGATACGGAGATTTCTTTCCACTGCCTATTTAGCTGCTGCCCACTCTACTGTCTACGTAACTGCTGCCCACTCTACTATCTATTTAGCTGCTGCCCACTCTACTGTCTACGTAGCTTCTGCCCACTCTACTGTCTACGTAGCTGCTGCCCACTCTACTGTCTACGTAGCTGCTGCCCACTCTACTGTCTACGTAGCTGCTGCCCACTCTACTGTCTACGTAGCTGCTGCCCACTCTACTGCCTACGTAGCTGCTGCTCACTCTACTGTCTACGTAGCTGCTACCCACTCTACTGTCTACGTAACTGCTGCCCACTCTACTGTCTATTTAGCTGCTGCCCACTCTACTGCCTATTTAGCTGCTGCCCACTCTACTGTCTACGTAGCTGCTGCCCACTCTACTGCCTATGTAGCTGCTGCCCACTCTACTGTCTACGTAGCTGCTGCCCACTCTACTGTCTACGTAGCTGCTGCCCACTCTACTGTCTACGTAGCTGCTGCCCACTCTACTGTCTACGTAGCTGCTGCCCACTCTACTGTCTACGTAGCTGCTGCCCACTCTACTGCCTACGTAGCTGCTGCTCACTCTACTGCCTACGTAACTGCTGCCCACTCTACTATCTATTTAGCTGCTGCCCACTCTACTGTCTACGTAGCTGCTGCCCACTCTACTGTCTACGTAGCTGCTGCCCACTCTACTGTCTACGTAGCTGCTGCCCACTCTACTGCCTATGTAGCTGCTGCCCACTCTACTGTCTACGTAGCTGCTGCCCACTCTACTGTCTACGTAGCTGCTGCCCACTCTACTGTCTACGTAGCTGCTGCCCACTCTACTGTCTACGTAGCTGCTGCTCACTCTACTGCCTACGTAGCTGCTGCCCACTCTACTATCTACGTAGCTGCTGCCCACTCTACTGCCTACGTAGCTGCTGCCCACTCTACTGCCTACGTAGCTGCTGCCCACTATACTGCCTACGTAGCTGCTGCCCACTCTACTGTCTACGTAGCTGCTGCCCACTCTACTGTCTACGTAGCTGCTGCCCACTCTACTGCCTACGTAGCTGCTGCCCACTCTACTGTCTACGTAGCTGCTGCCCACTCTACTGCCTACGTAGCTGCTGCCAACTCTACTGTCTACGTAGCTGCTGCCCACTCTATTGTCTACGTAGCTGCTGCCCACTCTACTGTCTATTTAGCTGCTGCCCACTCTACTGCCTATTTAGCTGCTGCCCACTCTACTGCCTACGTAACTGCTGCCCACTCTACTATCTATTTAGCTGCTGCCCACTCTACTGTCTACGTAGCTGCTGCCCACTCTACTGTCTACATAGCTGCTGCCCACTCTACTGTCTACGTAGCTGCTGCCCACTCTACTGCCTATTTAGCTGCTGCCCACTCTACTGTCTACGTAGCTGCTGCCCACTCTACTGTCTACGTAACTGCTGCCCACTCTACTGTCTATTTAGCTGCTGCCCACTCTACTGCCTATTTAGCTGCTGCCCACTCTACTGTCTACGTAGCTGCTGCCCACTCTACTGCCTATGTAGCTGCTGCCCACTCTACTGTCTACGTAGCTGCTGCCCACTCTACTGTCTACGTAGCTGCTGCCCACTCTACTGTCTACGTAGCTGCTGCCCACTCTACTGCCTACGTAGCTGCTGCTCACTCTACTGCCTACGTAGCTGCTGCCCACTCTACTGTCTACGTAGCTGCTGCCCACTCTACTGCCTACGTAGCTGCTGCCCACTCTACTGCCTACGTAGCTGCTGCCCACTCTACTGCCTACGTAGCTGCTGCCCACTATACTGCCTACGTAGCTGCTGCCCACTCTACTGTCTACGTAGCTGCTGCCCACTCTACTGTCTACGTAGCTGCTGCCCACTCTACTGCCTACGTAGCTGCTGCCCACTCTACTGTCTACGTAGCTGCTGCCCACTCTACTGCCTACGTAGCTGCTGCCAACTCTACTGTCTACGTAGCTGCTGCCCACTCTACTGTCTACGTAGCTGCTGCCCACTCTACTGTCTACGTAGCTGCTGCCCACTCTACTGCCTATTTAGCTGCTGCCCACTCTACTGCCTACGTAGCTGCTGCCCACTCTACTGTCTATTTAGCTGCTGCCCACTCTACTGCCTATTTAGCTGCTGCCCACTCTACTGCCTACGTAACTGCTGCCCACTCTACTGCCTACGTAGCTGCTGCCCACACTACTGCCTACGTAGCTGCTGCCCACTCTACTGCCTACGTAGCTGCTGCCCACTCTACTGTCTACGTAGCTGCTGCCCACTCTACTGTCTACGTAGCTGCTGCCCACTCTACTACCTACGTAGCTGCTGCCCACTCTACTGTCTATTTAGCTGCTGCCCACTCTACTGCCTACGTAGCTGCTGCCCACTCTACTGCCTACTTAGCTGCTGCTCACTCTACTGCCTATTTAGCTGCTGCCCACTCTACTGCCTACGTAACTGCTGCCCACTCTACTGCCTACGTAGCTGCTGCCCACTCTACTGCCTACGTAGCTGCTGCCCACTCTACTGTCTACGTAGCTGCTGCCCACTCTACTGCCTACGTAGCTGCTGCCCACTCTACTGTCTACGTAGCTGCTGCCCACTCTACTGCCTACGTAGCTGCTGCCCACTCTACTGCCTACGTAGCTGCTGCCCACTATACTGCCTACGTAGCTGCTGCCCACTCTACTGTCTACGTAGCTGCTGCCCACTCTACTGTCTACGTAGCTGCTGCCCACTCTACTGCCTACGTAGCTGCTTCCCACTCTACTGTCTACGTAGCTGCTGCCCACTCTACTGCCTACGTAGCTGCTGCCAACTCTACTGTCTACGTAGCTGCTGCCCACTCTATTGTCTACGTAGCTGCTGCCCACTCTACTGTCTATTTAGCTGCTGCCCACTCTACTGCCTATTTAGCTGCTGCCCACTCTACTGCCTACGTAACTGCTGCCCACTCTACTATCTATTTAGCTGCTGCCCACTCTACTGTCTACGTAGCTGCTGCCCACTCTACTGTCTACGTAGCTGCTGCCCACTCTACTGTCTACGTAGCTGCTGCCCACTCTACTGCCTATTTAGCTGCTGCCCACTCTACTGTCTACGTAGCTGCTGCCCACTCTACTGCCTATTTAGCTGCTGCCCACTCTACTGTCTACGTAGCTGCTGCCCACTCTACTGCCTACGTAGCTGCTGCCCACTCTACTGCCTACGTAGCTGCTGCCCACTCTACTGTCTACGTAGCTGCTGCCCACTCTACTGCCTACGTAGCTGCTGCCCACTCTACTGCCTACGTAGCTGCTGCCCACTCTACTGCCTACGTAGCTGCTGCCCACTATACTGCCTACGTAGCTGCTGCCCACTCTACTGTCTACGTAGCTGCTGCCCACTCTACTGTCTACGTAGCTGCTGCCCACTCTACTGCCTACGTAGCTGCTGCCCACTCTACTGTCTACGTAGCTGCTGCCCACTCTACTGTCTACGTAGCTGCTGCCCACTCTACTGTCTATTTAGCTGCTGCCCACTCTACTGCCTACGTAGCTGCTGCCCACTCTACTGTCTATTTAGCTGCTGCCCACTCTACTGCCTATTTAGCTGCTGCCCACTCTACTGCCTACGTAACTGCTGCCCACTCTACTGCCTACGTAGCTGCTGCCCACACTACTGCCTACGTAGCTGCTGCCCACTCTACTGCCTACGTAGCTGCTGCCCACTCTACTGTCTACGTAGCTGCTGCCCACTCTACTGTCTACGTAGCTGCTGCCCACTCTACTACCTACGTAGCTGCTGCCCACTCTACTGTCTATTTAGCTGCTGCCCACTCTACTGCCTACGTAGCTGCTTCCCACTCTACTGCCTACTTAGCTGCTGCTCACTCTACTGCCTATTTAGCTGCTGCCCACTCTACTGCCTACGTAACTGCTGCCCACTCTACTGCCTACGTAGCTGCTGCCCACTCTACTGCCTACGTAGCTGCTGCCCACTCTACTGTCTACGTAGCTGCTGCCCACTCTACTGCCTACGTAGCTGCTGCCCACTCTACTGTCTACGTAGCTGCTGCCCACTCTACTGCCTACGTAGCTGCTGCCCACTCTACTGCCTACGTAGCTGCTGCCCACTCTATTGTCTACGTAGCTGCTGCCCACTCTACTGTCTATTTAGCTGCTGCCCACTCTACTGCCTATTTAGCTGCTGCCCACTCTACTGCCTACGTAACTGCTGCCCACTCTACTATCTATTTAGCTGCTGCCCACTCTACTGTCTACGTAGCTGCTGCCCACTCTACTGTCTACGTAGCTGCTGCCCACTCTACTGCCTTTTTAGCTGCTGCCCACTCTACTGTCTACGTAGCTGCTGCCCACTCTACTGCCTATTTAGCTGCTGCCCACTCTACTGTCTACGTAGCTGCTGCCCACTCTACTGCCTATGTAGCTGCTGCTCACTCTACTGCCTACGTAGCTGCTGCCCACTCTACTGTCTACGTAGCTGCTGCCCACTCTACTGCCTACGTAGCTGCTGCCCACTCTACTGCCTACGTAGCTGCTGCCCACTCTACTGCCTACGTAGCTGCTGCCCACTATACTGCCTACGTAGCTGCTGCCCACTCTACTGTCTACGTAGCTGCTGCCCACTCTACTGTCTACGTAGCTGCTGCCCACTCTACTGCCTACGTAGCTGCTGCCCACTCTACTGTCTACGTAGCTGCTGCCCACTCTACTGCCTACGTAGCTGCTGCCAACTCTACTGTCTACGTAGCTGCTGCCCACTCTACTGTCTACGTAGCTGCTGCCCACTCTACTGTCTATTTAGCTGCTGCCCACTCTACTGCCTACGTAGCTGCTGCCCACTCTAATGCCTACGTAACTGCTGCCCACTCTACTGCCTACGTAGCTGCTGCCCACACTACTGCCTACGTAGCTGCTAACCACTCTACTGCCTACGTAGCTGCTGCCCACTCTACTGTCTACGTAGCTGCTGCCCACTCTACTGTCTACGTAGCTGCTGCCCACTCTACTACCTACGTAGCTGCTGCCCACTCTACTGTCTATTTAGCTGCTGCCCACTCTACTGCCTACGTAGCTGCTGCCCACTCTACTGCCTACTTAGCTGCTGCTCACTCTACTGCCTATTTAGCTGCTGCCCACTCTACTGCCTACGTAACTGCTGCCCACTCTACTGCCTACGTAGCTGCTGCCCACTCTACTGCCTACGTAGCTGCTGCCCACTCTACTGTCTACGTAGCTGCTGCCCACTCTACTGCCTACGTAGCTGCTGCCCACTCTACTGTCTACGTAGCTGCTGCCCACTCTACTGCCTACGTAGCTGCTGCCCACTCTATTGCCTACGTAGCTGCTGCCCACTATACTGCCTACGTAGCTGCTGCCCACTCTACTGTCTACGTAGCTGCTGCCCACTCTACTGTCTACGTAGCTGCTGCCCACTCTACTGCCTACGTAGCTGCTGCCCACTCTACTGTCTACGTAGCTGCTGCCCACTCTACTGCCTACGTAGCTGCTGCCAACTCTACTGTCTACGTAGCTGCTGCCCACTCTATTGTCTACGTAGCTGCTGCCCACTCTACTGTCTATTTAGCTGCTGCCCACTCTACTGCCTATTTAGCTGCTGCCCACTCTACTGCCTACGTAACTGCTGCCCACTCTACTATCTATTTACTGCTGCCCACTCTACTGTCTACGTAGCTGCTGCCCACTCTACTGTCTATGTAGCTGCTGCCCACTCTACTGTCTACGTAGCTGCTGCCCACTCTACTGCCTATTTAGCTGCTGCCCACTCTACTGTCTACGTAGCTGCTGCCCACTCTACTGTCTATGTAACTGCTGCCCACTCTACTGTCTACGTAGCTGCTGCCCACTCTACTGCCTATGTAGCTGCTGCCCACTCTACTGTCTACGTAGCTGCTGCCCACTCTACTGTCTACGTAGCTGCTGCCCACTCTACTGTCTACGTAGCTGCTGCCCACTCTACTGCCTACGTAGCTGCTGCTCACTCTACTGCCTACGTAG